>NC_056734.1:201896800-201926800 GCF_019279795.1 Protopterus annectens
CGTTGTACTCTATAATGGGTCTAATGAGTGATGAGTAGAGGGGAACAATGACCTCTTTTTTTCTGGATGAGAATCCTTTTGTGATGAGATGAGCCACGTAGAAGGATTTCCTGACCACTGTGGTGATGTGATTATCAAAGGAGAGACTACTGTCCACCTGTGTCCCAAGGTCTCATCACATTTTCGGCATTAAGTAGACTACCAGCTATGTGGTAGTTCATGGGTACAGAGTTTTTACCAAAGGGAATGACAATACACTTTTTGGCATTGAGCTTCAGGCCACGGCTTTGACACCAGGTATCTGTCTCATTGAGGCCCTTTTGTAGTTTGCCCACATCGTTAGGAGTTTTGATTATGGCTCCTAGTTTGCAGTTATCTGCAAACTTTGTTAGCCAAAGACCTTCTGTGTTGGCCTGCACTTCAGAGAAGTAGATACCAAACAGGAGAGGACCCAGGACTGAACCCTGTGGTACTCCACTTGTCACTGGTCTGATTTCGGATTTGGAATCCGCTACTTTCACAGTGTGGGTTCTGTCCGTGAGCCAGTTGGCAACCCATCTTGTGACATAGGGATTTATACCTAGTTTAGTGAGCTTATCTATAATTCCAGAGTGGGGGATGGTGTTGAAAGCCTTGGCGAGATCTAGATAAGCTGTGTGAACCATTTTACCCTGATCTATGGCTTTGGTGACTGCTTCAAAGACGTCGATCAGATTTAGGAGACATGATCTGCCTTTTACAAATCCAAACTGTGTAGGGTCCAGAGTTTGGAGATTACCAATGTCTTTGTTTATGAGTTCCATGATGATACATTCCATGGCCTTGCAGACCAGGCTCATCAGGCTAATGGGGCGGTAGTTCCCGGGGTCCATCATGGCTTCCCCTTTGTGGAGTGGGATAACTGTCATGGTGCGCCATTCAGTGGATACAAAGCCTGAGGTGAGGCTATGATTAAACATGGTACTTAGTAGGGTGGCAGTTCATTCTGTAGTTAATGTAGAACGCAGCCTGGGATATTGTCAGGTCCCATGGATGCTGTGTTCTTGACTTTGGAGAGTGTGTTTTTTTACCTGTGCAGCCATGCTTATAGGAACTTTGCATTCTTCAGGTATAGAGATGGGCCCTCTAGGGGGTGAGAGGGGGGTAAAGTTAGCACTGAACCTATCTGCTAGGATGTTGGCAATATCAGTTGGTTCTGTATATTTAGTGCCATTATGCTGTAACTCAGAGCAGATCTGAGTGTTCCCATTTAGATTCTTGACATAGCTATAGAATGCTTTGTGGTTGTCTTTAGAGTCAGTGGCAATTTTGTTTTCATAACTAGCTTTGGAGGATTTTATGAGGGATCTCAGCTTCTTACTGAGGTTGACCAGGGAGTTCCTCCAGTCATGGGATTTTACTCTTTTTTGCAACAGTTTCTTTCTTCTGTTGTAGAGTTTGTTTATGGCAGAGGTCCACCAGATTGGCTTCCTTTTTTTAGAGGATAACATCTTGGTTCTATTCGGGATAGCATGATCCATACACTCGTGTAAGTGCTTATAAAGTGCATTTGTGTAAGATTCGGCAGTTATACCTCTATTGTCCATCTGCATGGGTGTCATGAAGTTTGTCACTTCTGTCTTAAGAAGTGTGAAGTTGGCTTTTAAGACGTTTTTTACGATGGTTTCCCTAATTGGGGTTGAGGGTGGGATGTGGATGTCTAGGCTGATTAGCTTGTGGTTGGATCTGACCAACGAGGAATTGACTTCTGGTGTGGAACACTGGTTTCCCATGTTGGTAATGACCAGGTCTAGGATATTGCTGCCCCTGGTGGGGGTGTGAATAAGTTGATCCTAGGCATTGGAATTTATGAATTCTAGAAAACGTTGAGCAAAAGAGTTGGTACATGAGTAGTTTTCCCAGTTAATGGTGGGGTACTTGAAATCACCCATTATTAGGGTGTTGGGTTGTACCCTAATACTTTCCAGTGTATCAAGAAATGAGGAGTGTGAATCCTGGGGCATGGTGGGGGGTCTGTAGCAAGCTACAATTTGGATTGCGGTCTTGCCCAGAGTTAGTTGCACATGGATAATCTCGGATGCATTATGCTGTGCAACTAGCCTGGAGGTGTGGATATCCTTAATGAATATGGACACGCCTCCGCCTTTAGTGCTTCTTCCTGGGTTAGGTGGCCGAAAGGTGTGGTATGAATTGAAGCCTGGTAATGCAGGGGTACTCTCTGGAGCTTTGAACCAGGTCTCTGTCACTGCACAGATGTCAATGTTCTCCATTTTAAGGAGTGCCTCGAGTGAGTGCATTTTGAGGTTTAGACTTCTAGCATTGAGTAGCATTACCCTCAGATTTTGCTTGCTTGTACCTGTTGCGGTGGTGAATTTGTCATTTGAACCTTGCCTAAAAAAGGCACTACAGGGGTTGCAAGAGTCTTAGCCAGTATCTGGAATCCTAAGGGTGACAGGTGCAGGCCATCTCTGGCAAAGCATCGTGGACTGTCAATCATGTCGTCCCAGGCAGACAAATACTGGATCCCCTTAAAATGACCCCAGAAGCTTAGCCAATTGTTGAAGTCAATCATTTCGTCCTTGTACTGTGATATCATTCTGGGTGATGGCAGGATGCTACTCAGGGTTAGGGTCATACCTGCCTGGGATACAAGATCGGAGAGCTCCTCCATGTCTCTTTTCATGTAGTCCAGGGAGGTACATCTCAGGTTATTCACACCAACATGGACAATGACAGTGTCATATTTGTACTTATTGTGGAGTGACCTGAGTGCATGCGTTATGTGGTGGATCCTGGCACCTGACAGGCAGCTGACAGTAACTTTCTCCTTGTTTAGTCTAGTGAGTGTAACATCAGTGTGCCTGACTATAGAGACACCTATGACTAGAGTGTTGGGTATGTTGTTATACCTTATGGGCTGTGGTTGAGTGGCACACTGAGTTTGTGGGCTATGTGTCATTTGGGTTGTGTTGGGGGGGTGGAGTTTACTTGCATTTATGCTTTGGATGTCTCTGATGCTTGGGCAGGTTTTTATTGAGAGCCTCCGCGAATGTAGGTGT
Organism: Protopterus annectens; assembly: GCF_019279795.1. Classification (NCBI taxonomy): domain Eukaryota; kingdom Metazoa; phylum Chordata; order Ceratodontiformes; family Protopteridae; genus Protopterus; species Protopterus annectens. Next base: position 201,899,860 of record NC_056734.1, read on the forward strand.
GTGTTTTGTGTTTCTATGTGTGTGTTTTGGTGGTGTAGGTTTTGAGGGACTATGTGATGAGTGTGGTGCGGTGCAAGTGTTTACCTTCTCCTCTTGACTGTCTAGTCCAGTCTTGGGTGAAGAGAGCTTTGCTTCCAGTTTGGCTATATAAGTGCATCTCTCACAGGTTGTAGTGTTGGGTGGTAGGAGGAGAGGGTTGTCTGTGTACATGCGGCAATTGCTGCATTGCCCCAAGATGCCCAGATTCATCAGGTAGACAGGAGAAATCACTGGGAGCTGACCCATACACATGCCTGGATAGGTGCTTATTTATTAAGTACTAAAAATTGCTTTCCACTAGACAAGTGAGGAAAGTTGGGTGCTGTAGTAATTTGCAGCTTATGTAGTGCTTACAATGAGTTTTGAACAAGTGCTGAGATCAAAGAAACAGATTTGAGTGCTGAAACTAGAAAACTGGCTAGTTATTAGAAAAAAAACTAAGCTATAAGGCTTCCCTCCAACACAAAAGGGCTTGGGGGCTCAGAAGCCTACAAATAATCTATACCACTTAACAGGAAAGGCAGGAAACAAGCTTAATTTTTTTTCTTTTTTTCCCTAGATGCTCTCTTTACCCTGAATTTTGGTTATTTGGTTTCATTCTGTGTAACTATCAACTTATATTCACAGAATTCATATGATTACGTTATCAGGTGGGCCTTTTTTACTTTTATCTTCAGCCTTTGGAAGCATGCTACTGACAATCAGAAATTATAAAACATGGTAAATATTGTACGTGGAAGACTGAAAAAGCTGATACAAATGCATTTAATGTATATCACAGTGTCTTCAGTTTTAACATACCACAAATCTTTTTTTTTCTCAAAAAAATTTTTTATTAATTATATGAATAGCAAGACAATTAAAAGATTATACATAACAAGAAGGCATAAATGAACATATAACAATTCATCTAGTGATAACAACCTTCCTGAGATTTTGATAAATTATTTAGAAATAAAACATACACCATATGTACACTATATACAAGTTAGGCAACCTGAGAGAAAAAAAAAAATATTTAACATTAACTATTTAATATGTTTAGAACCTTTTCTAACACAACCTTTCTAATAGCTTTTTTTTTGGACTCCACCTAAGTATCTTTGAGCATCAATAAATTTAAAAGCCATTTTCTGGAAAGTAACCCATTTTAATTTAGAACGATCAATCCAATTTTGTATTATATAAAGTTTTAGTAATGAGCAAATAAAATGATAACATGAAGATCAACTTTTGAAAGATGAATCAATGGAATATGTAGAATAGCAAATTCCCACGTCAACGTGGATTTTGATATCCCATTTTCTGCAGTCTGACTTTCAAAGATGTCCACAATCTGTGAGAAAATGACAATACCATAGAATATGAAGGAGGTCTGCTTGGGGATGAGAACAGCATGAACACGAAGGGGACTTATTTGGGTTAAATTTGTTTAATTTGATTGGGGTAAAGTAGGCATCATTATTAATCATTAATTGTGTGTATGCTAGTTTTTAAAAGGGATAAATTCCTTAGTGTGTCTAATAGCCAGGACTTTCTGAGATTCTGACAATTGGGAATTATAATTCAACCAAACATTGGATAAAAGACAGTTGTGGTCCATCATTAAAGAATTAATTAATTTATATGAGTTTGAGAGCATTTTATCAGATGATGAAAGTATTTTGATAATCGTGTTAAGGTTTTTCAATTGTGAGTCTATGGGGACCAGACATACAAATTTTTTTTAATTATTGCTCTTAGTTGTGTAAGAATTGGTGAGTAATTCCAGTTTACTTTCAATAACTTCGCCAGTCAGATAAAGGCAAGTCAAGATATTTCAAAACATCTCCTACTTTTAGATTTTTAATTAAAGGATAGTTTGTTAAGTTCAAAAGTTTATTGTCCAATAATATATTTGGGTTTAGATGAATTGGCTGAACATGGTGCGAGATCTTTTCTAGTTTACACATTTTGAGTAAGGTTTGGAAATCTCTAATCTTTTGTTTAAATACTGTAGATATATTTTTAATAAATAAACTATCCAGAGAGATAAAGGAATAGCTTCAGGATTTAAATTATTAGAAATGACATAATTATACCATAATTTTATCCATAAAGATTGATTTGGATAAGAAGTGTTATTGAATTTAGAGATAGTAAGAAGTTTATTGGATGAGACAATCAAATAATAGAGATAAAGATTAGGTAAACCCAAACCTCCCTTGTCCTTCGAAAATGCCAATCTAGAATAAGAAATTCTAACAGATTTAGGGAACCATATGAATTTTGCCAAAGCTTTATTTACAGACTCAAAACATTTTTTGAAATTATCTGATCAGATGATGAGAATTGGTAAAGAAATTTAGGCAGAATATTCATTTTAATAATGGCCACCCTTGAAAGAAATTAAAGGTTTAGATGCTTCCATCTGTCCATATCAGACAATATAGAGTTCCATAATTTATTAATATTATTTTGAAAGGAAGATTTATTATTGTGTTCTAAATTGATTCCTAAATATTTTATATTATAAGTAAACTGAAAATGATCGTCTGGAAACAAAAAGATTTGTGTGCTAAATGATTTAAGGGAAAAATATGAGTTTTGTAGAATTTAAAAGATAGTTGGAAACCAAAGAAAAATAATCAATAGAATTCATTATTTTTCTGTAATCAGATAATGGAGTTTGAAAGTAGATTACTAAATCATCCAAAAAGCAGAGAAATGAATATTAGTATTAAGAATTCTAGGGATGTTATGAAAAGTATTTTGAGTGATAAACAATAGCAAAGGTTCTAAATAAATGTTGAAAAGAAAAGGGGACAATGGACAACCCTGTCTTGTTCCTTTAGTGATCTTTATCAGCAGAAAATTGACCATTAATGTATAGTCTAGTAAACATATTCTTGTATAAAACTTTTAAAAATTTATAAAGAATAAGGGAATATTAAAACATAACATAGTTTGAAATAGAAAGTTCCAACATACTCTGTCAAAGGCATTTGATGCATCTATAATCAAAGCATATATAGGGTTTGGATTTTTCTTAATGAGATGAAGTATAGTCTCTAAAGATAGAGTATTATCCCAAGCATGTCTCTGAGACATAAAACCTGATTGATCTGACGAGATAATTGAGGGTAAAATCCGTTTCAATCTGTTAGCCAGAATAGATGACAGAATCTTAATATCCACGTTAATTAAAGAAATGGGTCTATAATTTACTGGGTCAGATTTATCTTTATTATTTTTAGAATTAGAATGGTTTTGGATGTGTTCCAATGAATATCTGAGATATCATTAACTCTTATGTGATTGTAAACTTTAAATAGAAAGGGAAGAACTACCAATTTGAAAGTTTTGAAAAATTCTGGAGTAAAACCATCAGGTCCCGGAGATTTACCCAATTTAAGATTATCTATTGAATCTGAGATTTCTTGTACCGATATAGGGGTAGAAAGTAGTTTTGCTGATTATCATTAAGTTTAGGGAACTGCAAAGAGTCTAAAAAGAGTTTTGAGTGATTATCTTTAACAGAATTAGAAGAACCTGAATATAACTCAGTGTAAAGAGAGGTGAAAAGTTGAATAATCTCTTCATCAGTATTATATAATCTGTTATTATAAGATAAAGATGTAATATTTGGATTTCTGAAGTTAACTTTAATAATTCTCGCTAACAATTTAGATGGAACCTGGGCCCACTCTGAATATGAAGCAAGTAGCTTTTGTTCAGCTAAGGAGAGGTTATTTTGGTGAAGCAGAATTAAATCTTTCTGACAATCAAAAATTTGTTTTTCTAAAGTAGCATCATAGTTCAGACTAAGATGATTTTCCAACGAAGAAATTCTTGATTTTAAGAATTCCTCTTTCTTAAAGTATTGTTTTTTTGAAAAAAGCAGCTTTACTAATAAATAAACCTCTTAATCTTGCTTTACATGCAGCCCATTGTATGTCATAAGGAATGTTAGATGATTCAAGACTATTCACCATTTCATTTAGGATTTCTGAAGCTTGTTTGCAAATATCTTCATTTGACAATAAGTTATTATTTAAGGTCCACTTATTAAACATAGTTTTATTTTTGATATTGGGTTTTATGTTCAATTTTAGTGAAATTCTTGAGTGATCCGAAAAGAATCTGGGTTCTATAGTAAAGTCCACAATATATTTTGAAATATAATCTGAAATTAGAAAGAAGTCTAATCTGGACCACGAATGATAGCACTTAGAATAATAAGTATATATATCATTCTTGTTTATACTTTTAACAGTGCGGAGGGATCTATTAAATTATATTCTGTCATCAAATCATTTATAGCCAGAGTAGATTGAAGATTATAGGTGACAGTGGAGCGAACGATCAATTACAGGGTTTATAACTGCATTCCAGTCACCACCCACTATAATATGATGATCCTTATAGGATGCAAGAATATTGTAAATTTTAAAATGAACAAATGTTGTGAATTACATGGGCCATATAGATTTAAAATTAATAAGGGTTTGTCCAAACCAGCAATAGAAGCGGTAAATAAGCACCACCTCCCTCATCATCAAATTTCTCATCAATAATATTCCCAATGAATTTTTGTTTAATGATTATAGCTACACCTCTGGAGTTAGATGAGTCACCTGAAGCTATAATCTTTTTGATCCATTTTTTAACTCTTTATTCCAATCAATACGTGAAATATGGGTCTCTTGAATAAAACAAATGTTAGCCTGTGATTTAAAGATCATATGAAATAATAGTGACTTTTTCGCTTTATCTTGAATGCCTCTAACATTCCAAGAATCTAAAATTATGTCAACAGGCATATTCTACAAGTATAATCATTACTGATGCTATAAAAGTGAACTCAAGGTGCAAATCCAACACAACATTAAAAAGAAGAAGAAAAAAAAATAAAAGAAAAAACAGTCTTTAAGTATTCAAGCAAGTCATCAAATAACATTTGTTGAAAAAAAAAGAAAAGTTTTTAAGAACCATGAAATGTATAATAATAACCTTTATCCTAACCCTAGTGCCTACCCACCAATCCCCCTGTGATAAAGGAAGAGCAGAAGAACATAAAAAAAACATTGTAATTATAGATAATAATAACCTCAAGTTAGAATACAAATTACTCAAAGGAAGCCTAACATAACATAAAGTCCGAGTAATACTACTAAAAATATATACAAAATTAACTAATTTCAAGACGTCCAACATGCTTAATCCCTACTTCTAATACTAATCTAAAGCTCCTATCCTTAAATTGAAATTTATAGTGATTAACTATATTTCCTCAAGTATTTCAAGAGAAAGAAACAAGTAAATAATAAATAAATCACACTCTGCTTAACTAGAACACTCTATCATAAGAAGTAATACAATTAAAACTGAAAGATATGTAAGATAACATATATAAGTATAACAAAACCAACTGGTAACATTATAATATAAGTAAATAAGCATAGCATTACTGAACTAAAGATAATAGTCATGCACTATCTATTGAACCTTCTTTAGTATTTTAGTGATAATTTCATTAATCAACATGACCATTAGTATGATAAAAGCACTAATACCTGTAGAATAAGTATTTAGTTATAGTTCTAATAAAGCAAAAAACAACTACCAAGCAACCATATCTCAAAATGAAAAACAATTCAGTCTGGAGATGCATCTATTAACTAGATAATAGTAGTACAGGAATTATTCAAAATGAAATATTATAAGCTGTAAGGTTTTAACACTAGTTAATATACATGAATAAAGTATAATTATATTATTAAATAGTAACTTAAACAGCATCATATATATTGAACTGAATGTACAACAATGTGCATACATATAATTTTAAATCTACTTTTTGAATATTTTACTAATGACTCTGTTAGGTTATGTAGCCATACTATTCTTCTAAGCTATAGATGTAACATAGCAAAACAGCATGAAAAGACAAGGCTTTTAAAGTAAACATTTTGAACATCTAATTAAAACAGAAACAAGCAAGCTAAATGCAGTAAATCTAAGGGCTTAAATATATACAGGTAGATTCAGCTAATCATATTAAAGATAGTTATTTCAAACCTTTCAAATAAGTAAAGGCTTTCTTAAACATAAACTACTAATCATAAATATCACATCCAGCCTCTGAGAAGAGAGAGAGCAGAGAATAGAAAGAACATGAAACTTTCATATGAACAGGTATACTTTGTAACATTTGTCAAATTAAACACTTCAGTATAATATAAAATATTGTATGAAAAAATATTCTGAATAGGAAAATATGTTCATTTCTTTACACATCCTTTAGAATTTTAATATATAAAACTAACCTGTTCATTTGTTTCCAGAAACATTTTCACTCTGCTTTATGAAAGTAGCAGCTTGCTTTGAAGTCATGCAGACACACTAAAAGTCACTGAATATATTATGTGACATGAATCTGTTTAAATTTAAAAAGCAACCTTCATTTATGAAGAGAAAACACTTTAAATAATAGCCAGATCTATTAAAAAGTTAATGCTATTGAATACTTGTTGAAAACAAGCAGACTTGTGTATTTGAAACTGTCCTTCTTTCCTCACAAATGATGACATCACCATCCATCTCAGAAAGACTGTAGTGTGCATGTTCATGCAGAGCATCAGCTGGAACTCTGAGGGGAAGATTTTCTTGCTAGAATGTTGAGATGGAATGTTTTTCCCTCCAAAAATCATTTAGCTTACACAGAAGGCTGTAACTCAAAAGCTTGTAGTAAAATTAACATATTATCTATTTACACAGCAAGCATATGTGAGAGAAAGAGAAAAAGTAAATACAGCAATTTAAATGCTTCTATTAATCCACACAAATCTAACAAGCATATATCCTGTCACTGCACACTGTCACACCAAATCTATCATGTGTAAATTACATGACAAGTTCTTAAGCTAATATAATTATGTCACACCAGAATTACAAATCATGTAACACAAATACTGTCAGAGTAAAGAAATGAAAAAATCAAACCTTATTGTAGTTCTTTAACAGTAGAATATTAAGATACAGTGTCAGGAAGCTTTTAAATGTTTTAAGAAAAATGTCTTTTGCATCTTTAGGATCTGAACATACAAATCTTTTGTCATTAGCTGTGAAAGACAAGGTATTAGGATAAGCCATTCGAAATCTAATCCCTCTTTTATCAAGTCAGTACAATAGGGGCTAGTTTTGTCTATTTAATTTGATCTGTGCAGGAAGATCTTGGGAAAATGATAGTTTGTGAGACTTCCATATGAATTGTTTCTTTGTTTTAGCAGTTTCTAGGATCTGGAAAGTGTCTTGAAAGTTTAGTAACTTAGTATAAATTAACCTTGGTGTAGAAGAATCTTGCTTTGTATGCAGTGCTCTGTGTGCTCTCTCTACAATTATAGATTTTGAAGAAGCTTCACAATTTAACAGTGTTTCAAAGATATTTTTAGTCACAGATAACACGTTTTTATTGTCATAAGATTCAGGTAAACCACGAATAATGATGTTATTTCTTCGACTCCTGGCTTCCAGATCCAATATTTTAGCTTGTAAATCTGAAATAGTTTTATCTCTAGATTTAAAGTCACTTTCCAATAAGTCTGTTTTAACTTCCAAAGCTAAGATTTTATTTTCAATAGTAACAATACTATCGTTTATTTGCTTTAAAGATTTACTAAAGTCTGCAAACTGTTCTGAAAAGTTTGTATAGCACTTTGGATTGGTTTTAATGCTATTTTTAGTTCTTCTAAAAGGAAATTTGAGCCATTTAAATCTTTATTACTTACATTAATAGTTTCTGTAGGTTGTCTAGATGATTTCAGTCTTTTTGAACCTGAATCTTTTCAGGAGAGAGCATTGAAGTATATTTGGCCTTTGTAGGCTGAGTCTCCATGGAGTCAGATTTTGTAGCCATGCCCAGAAATGGAATGCAGTCAACAGGATACCAGGAACCAGGAACAGACTGGAGCAGTAGGAGTCCCAGCGGCAGAGAGACCAAGAATGTTCTGAGGTAAAATAAATCCCAGGATAATAAGTCCAGAAGAAAAAATAATCCAAATGCGTAGAAAAAGATTTATAAAATCTTTTAGTATAAAAATTTGAGGAAAAAGGTTGATATAAAGTTGTAAAAAAAACCAAAAGTTAAATAGCTGTGAGGAGCTCAGAGAGTAAGGACTAGACTAGTTGGCGGCCATCTTGGAATGAACATACCACAAATCTTGTAATGCCCTTTTATTATCATATATATTATGTTGACTATTTATAATATTTGCTAAGAAGAAAAAAGAAAATGTGTGGGAAGCAATGTGCAGAGTAAATTTTATATCCCAAGTTGTTCACTATGAAGTTCCAAATACAATACGAATCAGGTTCAGATGTCTCCTCAATGTAAACAGCCTATGCAGGCAATTGCTGACACCCAAAACCAGTGGGTGTGTTCCTCTTCCTAGTAGTACAGCCACAAACTCTTGTTAGTGCCACTCCACAAAACAATAACTTGTCATGCACAATCAAGTAAATACAAGCGTTAAGCGGAGGTTATAAATATTTATTAAATAAAAACGGCAAGTGCTTTCAACTGGTGGTCTTCTTCAGGCCAATAACAACTAAAGTGCTTGGTGCAAACATTTAAATATACAAACATTAAAAATGCAATGATGTCACATCCTCAATTAATTGAAGTGCATACATTATTTAAAAATTAAAGGGACAGGAAGTGCTGCCCTAATTTCAAGCATAGCTTGTTGTAAGCAACTTCTAAAATCATAAATAAAGCATAAAAATATATATAAAGCATAAAAATATATGGCATGTGTATATATATATATATATATATATATATATATATAGTCAGCCATGCTGTATTGCTAAACAATCAATCTTATAAACATGTTTTATACATAAAAAGAAATAATATTTCTATTCTTTCAACAGAGCTAAAATATGCATCCACACATGTCATGTGTGGAATGCATGCATCCAAATATCCATGTCATGTACTAATAGAGGTGGAACAGAGATATGGAACTATGATGTTGCATGTGTGCATATATAAAAATATGTGTAAGCGGATAACATAAAATATATGTGTGTGTCTATATGTGTAGAATATACACATATGTAAAGACAGTTGACAATAAGACTATGTGATGTTATATCAAATGCCCTAAATGAAAACTATGCAAAAGGGAACGGGGGGGGGGGATGACAAAATTAAAAGAAGTGTGGAGGGGGAATAAATGTGAGGGAAAGGGGGGGGAAAGGTAGGGAAAAAAGTGAATAAAACAAACAAAAATGTCAAGGTATAAGTAGATAGGTATGAGATATATGGTGCTCAATGGCGTAGTGACCTAGATTTCAGCATGGGTTTAATGGATACCCTGTCATTGAGGCCAGGGTGACAGTCAGCTCTAAGTCTGATAATCCATTTGGTCTCCTTTGCTTCAGTTAAATTCTGGATGTCACCTCTCCTCAATGTGGGTTCATTCACCTGTATCACTTGAAACTTAAATGTGTGTTGTTTAGAGGTATTAATCACATGTTTCATAGGTTCATAGGTTCATAGGTTCATAGGTTTATACTAGGCTATCTGCCCTAAGGCATTTATAAGCCTAGCCCAAAGTTCTGTGGCTTACGCCACCCCTTATGTTAGAAATAATGTGCCCATTAGTTTGTTGTGCCTCTGTCCAGGAGTGACACAGAGATGATTCCCGGGGTATAGGTTCATAGGTTTATACTAGGCTATCTGCCCTAAGGCATTTATAAGCCTAGACCAAAATTTAATGCAATGACTGGGAATCAAACCCAGATCTCCCACATGGCAGGCAAGAATTCTACCACTAAGCCACTTTGAATTTTGTTAAATTCCCACTGTCAGTCTCAAACCCAGGACCTTGGTAACACTAGTCTGTATGACCTACCACTAAGCCATGACTCTCATGGTGAGGCCACTCTGATCTTGTATATGTGTTCTCTGATTCTCTCTTTCAATTTGCGGTCGGTTTTACCTATATAAAACGCACAACACTGTGTGCAGGTCGCTAAATAGACTACATGTGTAGTGTCACAGGAGGCCGCAGTTGTAAAAACAAATTCCTGTCCTGTGTTCAGATGTGTAAAGCTATCTGTTTCTTTGATGAAATTACAATAATTGCATCTATTACATTTCCTGGTCATGCTGCTTTTCACACAGCTCACAGTTTCACATATTCTGTTCGGTCCACATAACATCCTATATAGGTTATATTTATTCTTATATGTGAACCTAGGAGAGTGATCAATCACTCCTGATATATCTAAATCAGTGAGAAGAATGTCCCAGTGCTTCCTATAAATATCCTTCACATATCTAACATCCTGTGTGTAAAATATTGGTATCCTAAGTCTATCACTACTATCATGTATTGCGTCCAATTCTTTGCATCCATCATTTCTATTAGCAAAGTATGGAGACGCTCTACCTTTCCTCAGCTCATTTATATCTTTCATGTTAGCATCTATTTCATCAGGTGAGTAACTTCTATCCAAAAACGTATTCCTCAATTCAGACATTCTATTATCAAAACTTATATTATCAGAGTGTAATCTAGATATCCTCATAGCTTGTCCTCTGACAATGTTGTTGAAAACATGTGCTGGATGCATGCTACTACGATGTAATAGATGATTACGATAGCAGCTTTTCCTATGCACACCTGTGTTCAAGAGGCCACTTGGCAATCTCTGAATATAAACATCCAGGAATGATATCAACTCTATTGAGTTGTCCATTGTAAACTTAAGATAGTCCGTGTGGATGTTTATATCTCTATGGAATTCTAAGAGTTGTTGTTCGTCTCCTTTCCAAATGATAAAAAGGTCATCAATGAAACGGGTGTAAAATGACACATAATTCTGATATGCAGTGTTCTCAAATAGAGAGTTAAACTCCCAGCATGCCATAACAAGGTTGGCGTAGCTATTGGCACAAGAAGTGCCCATAGCTACACCATCCTTTTGAATGTATAACTGATTGTCAAAAATAAACACGTTGTTCATAAGTACTAACTCCATGAGTTCACAGATAACTTCAATCTTGCTCATAGAGAATGTACCATCTTTCTCTAAGCATTGACTAATACAGGTAATGCCATCCAAATTCGGAATGACAGTAAATAAAGACTGTACATCTAGGGTGACTAGTATATCCCTCTCGCCTTCCTTAACTGCATGTGTCTTGTCATATAACATGAGTAGGAACTGTTTTGTGTCTCTCAATATGTGTTCATACTTATTAACGATTGGTCTCAGTAAGTATTCTAGATAGAGCGATATGGGTTCCATTAGCCACCCTCTCTCGGCTACAATTGGTCTCATTGGGGGGTCTCTCCCATCTTTATGGATCTTGGGCATCCCTTGTATACAAGATATGATTGGATGTTCTACAATAAAATATCTGCAAAGTTCTTCGTTAATTTTCCCTTCAAGTAATAGGACTTCAAGTTTGGTTGTGACCCTATTCATAATTATATTAAGTGTATGTATGTCAATCTTCTCATAAAATTTTGTATCTCCAAGCATCAAATGCATTTTGGTTTTGTAGTATTCCATGTCCATCACTACTATGGGGCCCCCTTTGTCGGCCGGTCTTAACATAATGCTGCCATAATTCCTTAAATTATTCAGTGCTCTTCTCTGTGCGGGGTTGAGGTTCCCTGTCCACTTCTTACTTTTATTAAAACTATCATTTTCATATAGATCTTTCTCCACCAACTTTGAAAATGCTTCTATCAATGGATGGTTATTCGGGACATACGTGCTGGGTTTCCTAAATTTATGTAATTCTGATGTAGTAACAGCAAAACCAAGTTTAATCTGTAAATTGCGAGTAAACAATTTAAGATCAATGATATTGTCAGTAATATCACTTTTCTGAGAAGGAATGAATGTAGTACCTTTCTCTAATAATAACATTCATCCAAGGAAAGTGTTCTCTTGGATATATTCCAAATTAATGATTCTTGCTCCCTTGCCATAATTTCTTTATAGTAGGTCCTGGCTGTGGATGGTCTGCTGGCCTCTTTCTCTGTCGGCCTCTGCTCATTGACCGTTCTCTCCCCCTCCCCCCACCTCTCCATTGTGATGCAATTGGGAAAGGGGCTGTCTGGGGGAAGCCATGGGCCATGGTTCAATGTGCTATCCAAGGGTACATTTGATTTTTTCTTTCCTACTTCAAAACTACCTTTGCTAGTACTATCACTATTTGTATCAATATGTTCACATATGTCTATACGAGTATTAGCTTCCTCAAGAACAGAAATATTGTGTATATTGCTAATGGGTCACATGCTTTGTATGTCTATGCCATCGTGGTGTACCATAGCTGCAGTAACCACCAGGTTCCGCTTCCCACCACCTTGTGGTAGGTTAGCTTTTATATTAACATCACTATTACTATTGCCTTGCCTGTCTTTCTGTTGTATAGGGGGGTCTGGGGGGTTGTTGTCAAAATTCTTCACTGTATTATTCACCCTGGGCCAAGTGAAGACATTCCCCTTTTTAAAATTGTCAGTATCCCTCTTAATCTTATCACGTTTCTGCTGTAATAATCACTTTTCGTACATAAACACATTATCCAACATTTTATCAATATACACATCTATTACTTGTTTAGGATACATATTATACAAGCTTAGTTGTTGTTGCTGAATATTTTCCCTCAAAGAAATTTCTTGAGGCAAAAAATACTTATTCAAAAGTTCTATATATTTAATGCTAGTTTCAAGGTTAATCTGCTGCCACATGCACAGCAGATCTTTATAAACAGTACCTGTGGTGGGCATTTTAAGAATCCTCAGGCCCCTGGGTACAATTTTGCGTGCAATGCACACCTCGAAATGTTGGCGTTGTAACTGGAAGAAATTTCTTTGAGGGAAAATATTCAGCAACAACAACTAAGCTTGTATAATATGTATCCTAAACAAGTAATAGATGTGTATATGGATAAAATGTTGGATAATGTGTTTATGTACGAAAAGTGATTATTACAGCAGAAACGTGATAAGATTAAGAGGGATACTGACGATTTTAAAAAGGGGAATGTCTTCACTTGGCCCAGGGTGAATAATACAGTGAAGAATTTTGACAACAACCCCCCAGACCCCCCTATACAACAGAAAGACAGGCAAGGCAATAGTAATAGTGATGTTAATATAAAAGCTAACCTACCACAAGGTGGTGGGAAGCGGAACCTGGTGGTTACTGCAGCTATGGTACACCACGATGGCATAGACATACAAAGCATGTGACCCATTAGCAATATACACAATATTTCTGTTCTTGAGGAAGCTAATATCAGATAGACATATGCGAACATATTGATACAAATAGTGATAGTACTAGCAAAGGTAGTTTTGAAGTAGGAAAGAAAAAAATCAAATGTACCCTTGGATAGCACATCGAACCATGGCCCATGGCTTCCCCCAGACAGCCCCTTTCCCAATTGCATCACAATGGAGAGGTGGGGGGAGGGGGAGAGAACGGTCAATGAGCAGAGGCCGACAGAGAAAGAGGCCAGCAGACCATCCACAGCCAGGACCTACTATAAAGAAATTATGGCAAGGGAGCAAGAATTAATTTGGAATATATCCAAGAGAACACTTTCCTTGGATGAATGTTATGTATTAGAGAAAGGTACTACATTCATTCCTTCCCAGAAAAGTGATATTACTGATAATATCATTGATCTTAAATTGTTCACTCGTAATTTACAGATTAAACTTGGTTTTGCTGGTACTACATCAGAATTACATAAATTTAGGAAACCCAGCACATATGTCCCGAATAACCATCCATTGATAGAAGCATTTTCAAAGTTGGTGGAGAAAGATCTATATGAAAATGATAGTTTTAATAAAAGTAAGAAGTGGACAGGGAACCTCAACCCCGCACAGAGAAGAGCACTGAATAACTTAAGGAATGATGGCAGCATTATGTTAAGACCGGCCGACAAAGGGGGCCCCATAGTAGTGATGGACATGGAATACTACAAAACCAAAATGCATTTGATGCTTGGAGATACAAAATTTTATGAGAAGAGTGACATACATACACTTAATATAATTATGAATAGGGTCACAACTAAACTTGAAGTCCTATTACTTGAAGGGAAAATTAACGAAGAACTTTACAGATATTTTATTGTAGAACATCCAATCATATCTTGTATACAAGGGATGCCCAAGATCCATAAAGATGGGAGAGACCCCCCAATGAGACCAATTGTAGCCGAGAGAGGGTGGGTAACGGAACCCATATCGCTCTATCTAGAATACTTACTGAGACCAATCGTTAATAAGTATGAACACATATTGAGAGACACAAAACAGTTCCTACTCATGTTATATGACAAGACACATGCAGTTAAGGAAGGCGAGAGGGATATACTAGTCACCCTAGATGTACAGTCTTTATTTACTGTCATTCCGAATTTGGATGGCATTACCTGTATTAGCCAATGCTTAGAGAAAGATGGTGCATTCTCTATGAGCAAGATTGAAGTTATCTGTGAACTCATGGAGTTAGTACTTATGAACAACGTGTTTATTTTTGACAATCAGTTATACATTCAAAAGGATGGCATAGCTATGGGCACTTCTTGTGCCAATAGCTACGCCAACCTTGTTATGGCATGCTGGGAGTTTAACTCTCTATTTGAGAACACTGCATATCAGAATTATGTGTCATTTTACACCCGTTTCGTTGATGACCTTTTTATCATTTGGAAAGGAGACGAACAACAACTCTTAGAATTCCATAGAGATATAAACACCCACACGGACTATCTCAAGTTTACAATGGACAACTCAATAGAGTTGATATCATTCCTGGATGTTTATATTCCGAGATTGCCGAGTGGCCTCTTGAACACAGGTGTGCATAGGAAAAGCTGCTATCGTAATCATCTATTACATCGTAGTAGCATGCATCCAGCACATGTTTTCAACAACATTGTCAGAGGACAAGCTATGAGGATATCTAGATTACACTCTGATAATATAAGCTTTGATAATAGAATGTCTGAATTGAGGAATATGTTTTTGGATAGAAGTTACTCACCTGATGAAATAGATGCTAACATGAAAGATATAAATGAGCTGAGGAAAGGTAGAGCGTCTCCATACTTTGCTAATAGAAATGATGGATGCAAAGAATTGGACGCAATACATGATAGTAGTGATAGACTTAGGATACCAATATTTTACACACAGGATGTTAGATATGTGAAGGATATTTATAGGAAGCACTGGGACATTCTTCTCACTGATTTAGATATATCAGGAGTGATTGATCACTCTCCTAGGTTCACATATAAGAATAAATATAGCCTATATAGGATGTTATGTGGACCGAACAGAATATGTGAAACTGTGAGCTGTGTGAAAAGCAGCATGACAAGGAAATGTAATAGATGCAATTATTGTAATTTCATCAAAGAAACAGATAGCTTTACACATCCGAACACAGGACAGGAATTTGTTTTTACAACTGCGGCCTCCTGTGACACTACACATGTAGTCTATTTAGCGACCTGCACACAGTGTTGTGCGTTTTATATAGGTAAAACCGACCGCAAGTTGAAAGAGAGAATCAGAGAACACATATACAAGATCAGAGTGGCCTCACCATGCAGTGCATTGTCGAAACATGTGATTAATACCTCTAAACAACACACATTTAAGTTTCAAGTGATACAGGTGAATGAACCCACATTGAGGAGAGGTGACATCCAGAATTTAACTGAAGCAAAGGAGACCAAATGGATTATCAGACTTAGAGCTGACTGTCACCCTGGCCTCAATGACAGGGTATCCATTAAACCCATGCTGAAATCTAGGTCACTGCGCCATTGAGCACCATATATCTCATACCTATCTACTTATACCTTGACATTTTTGTTTGTTTTATTCACTTTTTTCCCTACCTTTTTTCCCCCTCTTTCCCTCACATTTATTCCCCCTCCACACTTCTTTTAATTTTGTCATCCCCCCCCCACTCCCCCCCCCCGCGTTCCCTTTTGCATAGTTTTCATTTAGGGCATTTGATATAACATCACATAGTCTTATTGTCAACTGTCTTTACATATGTGTACATTCTACACATATAGACACACACATATATATTTTATGCGTTATCCGCTTACACATATTTTTATATATGCACACACGCAACATCATAGTTCCATATCTCTGTTCCACCTCTATTAGTACATGACATGGATATTTGGATGCATGCATTCCACACATGACATGTGTGGATGCATATTTTAGCTCTGTTGAAAGAATAGAAATATTATTTCTTTTTATGTATAAAACATGTTTATAAGATTGATTGTTTAGCAATACAGCATGGCTGACTATATATATATATATATATATATATATATATATATATATACACATGCCATATATTTTTATGCTTTATATATATTTGTATGCTTTATTTATGATTTTAGAAGTTGCTTACAACAAGGTATGCTTGAAATTAGGGCAGCACTTCCTGTCCCTTTAATTTTTAAATAATGTATGCACTTCATTTAATTGAGGATGTGACATCATTGCATTTTTAATGTTTGTATATTTAAATGTTTGCACCAAGCACTTTAGTTGTTATTGGCCTGAAGAAGACCACCAGTTGAAAGCACTTGCCGTTTTTATTTAATAAATATTTATAACCTCCGCTTAACGCTTGTATTTAATTGATTGTGCATGACAAGCTATTGTTTTGTGGAGTGGCACTAACAAGAGTTTGTGGCTGTACTACTAGGAAGAGGAACACACCCGCTGGTTTTGGGTGTCAGCAATTGCCTGCATAGGCTGTTTACATTGAGGAGACATCTGAACCTGATTCATATTGTATTTGGAACTTCATAGTGAACAACTTGGGATATAAAACTTACTCTGCACATTGCTTCCTACGCATTTTCTTTTTTCTTCTTAGCAACAGTACGTTTTGTGGGAAGTGGAATAACACGTGAGCGTTTTTTTGGATTTTATTTATAATATTTGCTCTTTCTCATTGCTAATATCCTTTTAAATATGTATATAGCTAATATGTCTGTTATATTTACTTTGTATTATATGATTTCTTTTTAATTAAAGTTCAAATGTCTCAAGAATGGGTACTGCTCATTTGGAATTTCGCATTAAACAAATCTAAATAAAGAAATAATAAATACAACGCTATCATGTCCCTACCAGCAGCTCATCTTTGAATAATTCACCAAGCTCTTGCCTTTCATGGAAGTATATGGATGGACCAATTGCCTGACAGCACAGTACAAGTTTCAGTTGATTTGGTTCTGCTGTGGGAATACTAACAGGTCTTTTTATGTGTAATATTTCAAATGAAGAAGCTCTTCCAGCCAGAATCAGAGCTTACTTGCAAACAAATGAGGCGTCACTGGATGATACTGCAATTATTTTACTGTGCTGATTTTTTCTGAATATCTAGCCTACATGAAAATATAGGCCTAAATGCCAAAGTCTGACTTTATTTGATCTTCTAGTGGCTTGATAAAAATATACCATATGTATATTTCTTATCAAATCATCTAGGAATTTCTTAAAAGTAGACAGAAGTATGCATTTTAAGTAGAAAAGGTAGCTTCATTCACAATTTGGGTAGATGGTTTGTCACAAACCAATTCGCTTTTCATCTCTGTTTTATTTACTTTTAGCTCTGTATGTTCCAGATACAGTGTTTTAAAAGAAGTGTGTCTGACAGGGAGCACTTAACACCAACAATCATTCTGCAGGAACCTCTACAAAAATGAATAAAGTGAGAAGCCACTAATCTATCTGATTAGCTTAAATTTTGTAGGCCCTCTCTTTTTAGGAAACCTTTGAACTTTCCTTAGTTGTTCAAGGTGTTTTGATAGGGTCTACTTCAAATGATCAAAGTTACACAACATCAAACTACAGATCATCGAGGATGAGAAGATCAATGTTCTACATCACTGAACATTAAAGGAGAGTAAATTAAAAAAGATAAAAAGTCTTCTTGTAAATTTTTGCAGAGGGCAAGCCCCCTGCACTCCCACACCCCCTGCTACTTAAATATACTAATTCTGAGATCGCACTACAGTGAACAGAACGGTAATTTTCCCATTCCATGCTGTACAGTACCATTCTCTTCACTGTAATGTGATCTCAGTGTTGGTATATTTAAGTAGCAGGGGGGTGTGCCGATGCAAGGGGCTTGCCTCTTGCAAAAACTTGAAATAAGACATTGTCACATTTTAGTTTCTTTTTTTTTTTTTTTGGATTCGATATTGCAGAACTTCAATCCTCTGGACTTCAATGATCAGACGTTCGATGTTCTGCAATTTCGATACTCTGAAGTGGACCCTTTGATGCATATGTATAATGGGGTCCCTGTCAGTTGATTCAGTTTTCAGAAACTCAAAATTCATATGGTCGAGACCATATGATAGGGTTTTTGAAAACCCCAAGCGTTTGAATGGAGAATGCAGTACAGTACAGATTGGAAAATGTATACTTTTCCTCACTATAGTGCAATCTCAGAGTTGGTATATATAATTTGCAGGGGGTGTGGGGGGGTGTAGGGAGCTTAACCCCTTGCAAAAATGTAAAAAAGGTAGATTTTTGTGTGCTTTTTTGTGTTTTTTTTTTGTTTTTTTTTTTGATGAGTTTTTGGAAACTCAATCATCTGACATAGATCTATAAAATAACTACAATGTATTCTGCAGATGGTGGAATCATTGCTGGGCACACTGGCTCACTGAATTTTTCTGAACATACCTGGTATTTCATTTAGTGGTATTCGGTTTAGTGGTACATTAGCTTTCCCAAATGCCTTCCTAACTACAATGAACACATGATAATCAAAAGATGCATGCCTGTAAGTGAATCTAGTCTGTCAAAACAGTATTTTTGAGGGCCTGGCCCTCCACTGTACTTTTCAAAAAGCAGACTACTACTGTTTTTTTTTTTTTTTTACAATAAACAACAGACTGCTACCATATCACCAGAGTGCATTGTGCCCTTCTTCTTATCACTTCCATATCTGCAACACATTTTGACATCTGTGGGTATTCATCTAAAGAGAAAACACCAGAGAAAACACTAGCTAGTAAAAGGCTGAACATTTAACCATGTCATACTGCATTACTTAATTATGATCTATCTGCCAGTAGTCCTCCACTCAGTGTCTCTGTCATCTATGAAGTAAGCAACTTTAGATCAAGGTAAAAGCAAAACAGTTACTTTTAATGGATAAGTTTATCAGGTATAATTTTATGTGTGATCATGTCAAATACTATGCAGTAAAATTTGTCAACAGTTACTCATTCAAAATATGCTAAGAAATTTACAGAGCGGGACCTTTAGGTCATTAGCATTTACTGGGCTTCGACTAAGACTATATTCTATTTCACTTCATTCTTTGACGAACACATGACTACCCTGTCTCTTACTTTACAATATATGCACATTCAACATATTAGTCACTAGTAACCTGGATTTGAAATAAACCATTTTTTAATAAGAATCCCCACTGCTAGTTTCATAATGTACTCAACTTTCAGCAGTATACACACATGTGTATGTATATATAGATATATATATATATATATATATATATATATATATATGTGTGTGTGTGTGTGTGTGTGTGTGTGTGTGTGTGTGTGTGTGTGTGTGTGTGTATATATATATATATATATACATATGAATTAACTTTATATCCTCAAAATACTGAAATATCGAAATTCAGTATTTCAAGGCTATAAAGTCAAAACCTTAAAACAACAAAAACTCAGAACCATGAAATTCAAAATCTCACACACTGGAGATTTTGAATTAGCGCTTCTACTCCACACACACACAAACACACCTTCTTCCCCACACACAAACTCAAGCTCTCAACTACATCAAAGAAGGAGGGCAAGCCCCCCTGCACTCCCCATGTGGGGGGCTGCGCCCCCACCCCCCACTTAAATATTCTAACTCCGAGGTTGCACTGCATACAAACACACACAAAACACCACCACACAAGCTGCATTCTCCTCGCACACACACATCACAGCAACATAACACACTAGCACACCACAGCCCCTACCCAAAACAATTAGCATATCCACAATTATCTGAATCCATAACCACAGTGAAACATCAGAAGCGCTAATTCAAAACCTCCGGTATTCCAGGTTTTGAATTTCGTGCTTCTGAGGTTTCGCTTTTTTCATGATTCCACTTTATAGGCTCGAAATACTGAATTTCGATATTTCAGTATTTTGAGCATCTAAAGTGAATCCATATATATATATATATATATATATATATATATATATATATATATATATATATATATATATATATATATATATAGATATAAGAGTATTGTTGGGTTTTGTAAATGTTATTTTTGCTTTTATAGAGGAATATCTGTGAAACATTATTTACCTTTAGCATTCCTGAATTTAGACAATGATGTTTCTAAAATTTTATTGCAATATGTGGCACATTATCTCTGAGTTTGCCTTCATTTTTATCTTTGTGTTGTTTTAACATTTAATTTCTTGGAGGATATTTTGGATACAACTTTATGACAGTACATTGATGCTTGACTTACCTCATTTCTTATTTTTAATCCTTTATATTTAAGAAATACTTGAAGAAAGGTTTATTACTATCTTTAACTTTTGCATTAAGACAGAGATTCAAAAAAGTCCTGCAAAAACAGCATAGGTCTTGCTACTCAGATGTGCTGAGCTGTATACCTCTCAACCTTTTAGAGGAAGAAATCTGGACAAAGCCATAAATAATGGGGGCACAAAGGCCCAAAACTAGGGGCAATTTTTAAATATTGCTCTTACAAATTTAGACAGTTGATAAAATAACAGGTTTTGCATTTGCATGAATTTTCTGAAGGGTACAAAATCTGAAACTCAAATGTCTGTCGTTATTTTCTAAATTCAATTTTTAATTATTCACCAATAATTTTCCAGAAAACCACAATTTTATGAAAAATGGACAAAAAATATGAGGCAAAAATTTGGCTATTCTGCACAAATCTGTACAGCTGAGAGGTATACTGGGCTGTGCTATTGAGCAATAATGCATTGATTCACATATATTTTGCATGGAGCTTGATTGCACTAAAATGTAATTCACACTTTTAAGAATAATTCAGCTGAGCTGTTTAAAAAGCTGTAAATGAGTGTTTTATCAACCAGCACAGTTGCATAGCAGAGGTGTGTAAATGCACACATGCAAGCGCACACACACACACACACACACACACACACACACACACACACACACACACACACACACACACACACACACACACACACACACACAATGCATAAAACTAATTAACCAAAATTGTGATCTGAGCAGGACAAAGTAGAGTTTAGTTGCTCTGAATCTCCTCTGCTCTGTCCTGTTTCAATCTGTTTTTAGTTTGCTAGTTACATAATTTATAATTGATGCTAATAGCTGCAAACACTTAAGTACTTTTTGCACTGCTGTATAACAATCCTGTATTGTGTATTTATCTCTGAATCACTTTGCTGCACAATATCATGAAAATGAGCAATGATTTGAGGTGTGTGTGTATAGGGTTATTGGCACAGGCCATACACACAGACTGGTACATTCACATTCTGCCATCAAAAACACTATGCTCAATTTCACTTCACTGCTTTACTAAGTAATGAATCTTCCAAAACTGATTTCACCTCCCATTCTCTGCAAGGTCATTCTACACATCCTTGTACAATATATAAAAATTTACATTTCTCAGCTATTGCTTCTCTGCTGCTTTATATTTATATTTTGAACTGTATTGCTCATTGTAGTTGTTTTAATCTAGTTTCGGTATCTGATATTTTTCATAAATGCGATATCATGTTTTTTTTACATATTTGTCTTTGAATTTGACTATCCTGCCATTTTTTTACAGATTCTTTTCTACTACCTTTTCTGTTGTTGTTTTGTCTGTGCTAAATAACAGATCCTGTTCATAAGTGACCAGTGTATAGTTAGCATTGGGTTAATTGCTAAGCAATCAGTTCCAGAAGTAAGACTTGTTACAAGTCATGACTTTTTCCTCAAAAACTAAGCATAACAATGTAATTGTTTGATTGCCACCCTGTACCGTAATTGTTTCTAAACTGCAAAAAAATATTATCATACCTCTCAACTGTACAGATTTTCACAGAATGTCCAGATATTTGCCTTGTATTTTTGGTCTGTTTTTCATAAAATTGTGGTTTCCTGTCAAATTAGTGACAAATCATTAAATATTTAAGTTAGAAGATAACGACAGACATTTGAGTTTCAGACTTCATACCCTTCAGAAAATTCATGCTAATTCAAACCTGTTATTCTATCAACTTTCTAAGTTTTTAAGAGCAATATTTAAAAAGTGTCCCTATTTTTTGGTCTTTGTCCCACTTTTATTTATGGCTTTGTCCAGATTTCTTGCTCTAAGAAGTTGATAGGTATGGTTACTATGTTGATATCAGTTCACTAACACTGACTTAATTGATCGCTGTATCTGAGAGGAAATGACTTCTGGTCTGTTTACTGCTACATAGCAGCAGCGATACTGTAGGTATGAGGTTTTCTGTTTTCTCTGGTTTCTCTACAGTTGTGTGACAATAGAGATAGTGCATTTATATAAGGGATATGATGACAGAGGGATTCTTTTTTTTTTTAAATTGCTTTAATGAAGTGAAGCTCTATTCTGTATAACGAATGTTAACTTCATATAGTTTGTTTCAGCCAACTGAAGGGTCAGGTACTCAGGGAAACATGGGAGAAATAGTTTGACTCCATACTGGAAGTAATAATTTCAGCAAAGAATATAAAGTGTTATATTAGCGAGCACATTGCAAATACGTTATCTAAAACATTGAGACATTATTGTGTCTTGCTGGAGTCCTGTCTATATTTTCTTTGTCATTTTTATTAATGAAATCTGTTAATATGAATTACTGAAGAATTTGTCCATTTGTGTTCTGGGCTGCTGATGTTACCTAGTGATATTGTTTTCTCAGTGCATTTATGCCTTGCTGTTTATTTGGGAACTCCTTGTGTTCATTTAGAGTCGTGGAAGGAGTTTCATGGCAGGCCATGAATCTCATATCTTCCATGTTAATGTTAATTATAACATAGGAAAATTCTGCCCCATTTGTCTCATTTGGATTTCAGATTATGTAAAACAGCTGAGCACTATGTTGCTTCATTTCTTATAAATCATTATTGAACATTTGAATAATGTTTTAGAAAGACAATATATGATGGGGTATTGCAAAAAGTGTTTTAAGTTATAATAAAGTTTTTTTTTCTACTTTCTCATGCATATGTAATTTATGAAAACAAATAAAACAGAATTCTCATGTCCTGGCATACACAGAATTATGAATTAGATGTGTGATATGCTATATCTCTAGAGTCATCAACAACCATGTTTGATAAAGGTTAATGTATAGACAAATATTACTCACCTATCTGGTACTTAATGTGACATCTTGGAGTTGGAAAATTCGTAGGTTCATAGATTCATGGGTAAGTACTAGGTTAGTTGCCCTTGCAGGCCATTTAAGTCTAGCCAGTTTTCCTATTTGTGTTTGAATTAACCTCTCATTTGATTAGAAATTATCCTTACCCATCCCATGGCTGATAATTATGTATTACCCCTAAAGATAACAACTGGGATCATACTACAGATAATTTGAGGGAGACCATGCATGGGAAAAAATATTGATATGTTGCATCTGTCCATTAGTATATACAGGGCAGTCCTGGGGTAAATTTTCTGTTTTCCCCTCTATAGATCCAAGTTATACTTGAATATAACAGGGATGAACTTTGTTTTATGACGCTGGGGAGTCTGTTCAAGAGTAACAGTGTCATCTTTGAGATATACCTGTCCTTGCATACTATTCTGTTAATGTTGCAGAAGAAGTTTTGATCCCTAGACTGAGTATTTCAGATACCATTTGACTTGCTGATTTGCAGTAAATCCATTAAGTTCTTTGAAGACTGAAAAACTCTTAAAGTCACAATACTCACTGCCTGGACAAATTTTAGTGTCAGCCTTAAGTTGTTTTACTAGACACTGACAAACTTGTCATTTGTGAGAAGTTCAGAAATGTATATATTTTACTCACTTATATAACTGAGTGTGAATTGGCTTTCAGAAGTTGTGGCCCTGAAATCTCAGGCTGCATTTGTGCAAACAGTATAATGACATAAATATCACTCAATTCCTTCCATTATCTCCAACCATATGTTCTCATTAATTTACTTTACAAATTCAACGTAGCCCAAACATGGAACAAACTCCCCTCACAAATAAGAGCCATCTTCCACCCTAAACACTTCAAAAAAGAGCTTAGACTACATTTACTTAGCACAAAGTATTGCCCCTGTTATGACCCTACCTAACCCAATACACCCTCACCCCCCCAAGCCAGGAATAAACGCCACATATTTAGGTGATTACAAATGACATAAAATATGTCATACGTAGCTTCTATGCTAAGTTTTGTTTTTTATATTACCTATCTACTACAAAAAAAAAGCACTGCTGATATTACAACTACTATCATGTATTGCTTTGTATTCTTATCTTATTCACATTTTGTTCTGTATATATTATCTGTAACTGCATTACAACTGCTTTTTGAATTATGTTGTGATTAATTATTAACTACGTTAACATTTGTTCTTGTGTCTGTAAAATCTCTGAAGCTTTTCTCCTCAGGTCTTCACTGAAAATGGGCCTCTGGCTCAGTTGGACTAACCCGGTTAACAAATGTCAAATAAATAAAATAATTTACCTCACTCTTAAATCTGACTGTAAATGTAGCAGTCAGCACATAAGTGCAGTGTAAGCAAATATTATTTCTGAGCTCATAATTCAGGCCTCTTTTTCAGACACTGGTACAAGAAATGCCTCTGATTTGAGATAATGAATCTAAAATGGAATACTGCAGACTGGGTAAGTTCCCGCTGTTTTAGTAACTAAAGGCGATTGGTTAAATATGATACACTGTTTCAATGCAGAAAGAAGTAAAACACTTGCACATACTGCTGTGTAATATCATTACTGTCACTGTTTTTGTAAATTCACCCTGCAGTCTGATTGCATTTTACTGGGAATGACACTTTGAATTCACTTTTCACACCTGCAGTTCACTAATTGAAAAAGGATAAGGACACAGGAATACTGTTTAAACTTAGAAGCACCGACAATGGCCAGAAGCTCACTTGCATTTTGATGGTGTAAAGTAATAAAGGATAAAATATGTCTGATGAACAAAATGAGGATATGTGAGGCAGAGAAATAAACATGACATAGTAATAACCCTCTGCATTCAGAATTCTTTAGTTCTACACCGTATTTCTGGAAGATGGATCACCTTTCAGAATTAAATTTTTTAGCTGTCTGTAAAGCATTGCTTTCATAAGACATCTTGTAGGAACATAAGAAAAAAATGCTGGTGACATTGTAGGAAACTCTGAGGCTCAAACTTTCAGCATACTAATTTAATTCCTCAATTTGTAAAGCAAAACTGGGGAAACATTTATGTCAAACTTCAAACGTAGTTTGTCAAATAAGTGTAAAATATCCCTTTTGAGTTATTTTTCTTGAAGCTGAACAAATAATCCACAATCAGAAGGTACTCTGATAAAAAGGTCATTTGTTAACTCAGGTCTTAATGTTGAAAAATGTCAGACTGTAAGACTGCCTTGTCCAGGCTAGCTTGATAAGTTGTGCTTTTTAATCTGTTATGTCCCAGACATGAACCCAATTTGCCTGAAATCATATCTCTTGTAAATAAATGGTGAAATGTTCACATCTGATATAGAATGTGATTTCTCAAAGCAACTACAAAGATGACTTTGTTTTGTAGAAATAGAACTTCAGGCAGTATTTGAACAATTGCTGTTCTGTCATTCATAACGAACAATATAAATAAATGGCTATACTGCAAAATGTTCACTAACTATTGAAACATTCTTACTTGTCATGTTATATTGGTCATACTAAAGACAGGTTATTCATTTTTAAAATTTCCATTTTTATTTTCAGAATTTTACATAATATTTGGGCAGCATAGCAGCTCAAAGTTTAGTATTCTGCCTCACAGTACAAGCTCCACCGATATGATTCTGGGATGATTGTACTCTGCAAAGTGTGCATGTCCTCCCTTGTGCACATATGAGTTTTCACCAGTTGTTCTGCTTCCCACTATCCCTTGCATTTACTGTAACCAAAGCCTGTAATGAGTATATATGAAGTAGTGTGTGCGTGTGTGTGTGTGTGTGTGTGTGTGTGCGTGTGTGCGTGTGTGCGTGTGTGTGCGTGTGTGTGTGTGTGTGTGTGTGTGCGTGTGTGTGTGTGTGTGTGTGTGTGTGTGTGTGTGTGTGTGTGTGTGTGTGTGTGTGTGTGTGTGTGTGTGTGTGTGTGTGTGTGTGTGTGTGTCTGTATATGCATGTTGTTCTCAAACCCACTGAGTGCAGTAGAAAACTTGCTCTGTCTCAAGAATCCAAACCGGATGAACTGAGTATAAGAAAATAGATTAATTCTTATAATGCTGGCTAAAGAACATATATTCATTCATTATCTGACACCCACTTTATCAAGTTCACAGGTACTGGGAGCCAGATCCTATCTCTGCACTTGCTGCAATGCAGAAAATTTAATGACTGGAAGATGGCAGTCTGTCAGAGAATATAACCATCTGCATGCACATTACACACACACACACACACACACACACACACACACACACACACACACACACACACACATATGCATACACATACAACCATAAACTCAGCATGCATATATACCTGCAACAAACCATTAGGATCTGGGAGGAAGCTAAATTGTGTGGCAA
>NC_056734.1:201931800-201981800 GCF_019279795.1 Protopterus annectens
TATTCTTTATGCTAATCTTTCACCCAAACACTCATTAACTATATATTTTCATCAAAATTAAATATTCCAAAATCTAAAAACAAAACTTCATCCTACTAGATATGCTCTGCAAATAGTGTCACAAAGATAAACATAAACGTGGGAGCGCATAAGCAAAGTGTGCTTTATCAAAACTTTATAGAAATGTACTTTTCAAATGCAGCAGTAATATAACAAATGTTATAAAATGTGGACAGATGCCAAGAATAATGGATTAATGTTGATAAATCAAAGGCATTTATACTGAATGCCATTTGATTAACAATACATCATCATCAACTCCATTTTTACCATTTTTCAAATAGGGTCGGGATGTTGTGTCACTTATCACCATCTCTCTCTGTTCAGTGTCGCTCTCCTGCCTTCTTCAATAGTTACGCCTGACTGTTGCAGGTCTTCTCTCACACAATCCATCCACCTCTTTTCTGGACACCCTCATTTCCTCTCGCCTTCTGCCTATCTGCTCCAAGTCTTCTTCACCAGGTTGTCTTCTGCTTTCCGGCATGTGCCTGAACCACCGTAATCTGTTCTCTTTGGCTTTCTGTGTCATTAGAGCTACTTTGGCTTCTGTTGTTATATCCTCATTTCTTTGTCTGTCCCACAGTGTGCATCCTACCACTTCCCTTGGGCACTACAGCTCCATTACTTCCAGCTTCCTCAACTGCACTTCCCTCACTGTCAAGGTTTCTGTGTCATACAGTAGCACTGGTTGTACCACTTTGGTCGCACCACTGTTTTGTACATCTTATATTTCAGCTTATTTGGCATTCTTCTGTCATACACTACACCTGACACTCTGTGCCATTTGGCTGCAACTCCTCTCATTCTAGATTTGACCTCCTCATCCAGACTTCCCCTCTCTTTAACCACCCATCCCAGATAATTGAAGCTGTTAATCTGTTCCACTGTTTCCCTTCTATCTCAATTTTAAGCTTGTTCTGATCTCCCTCATTTGCTGACATTACAACTGTCTTATTTGTACTCAGTTTCATCCCACGTGCCTTGAGTTTTGCATTCTATTCTCCTATAATTTGCTGAAGTTCTTGCTCAGAGTCTGCCTGTAATGCTACATTGTCTGCATACAGCAACTTTGTTGATCTGTCTCCTCTGACTTATTTGCCATTAGTCTATCACCAGTATGAACAGCAGCTGGCTCAGAGATGAACCCTGATGCAAACCCACTCCCACTGGGAACCTCTCTGCAAGACTAAACACTGTTTGCACTTCAGTCATTGGGTCCTTGTTCATAGATTGTATTAATTCTACCAATGTTTCTGGGACTCTGAACCACAGCAAGACTGCCCAAATCAGCTTTCTTGGGACTTTATCATATACTTTCTCCATGTCTAGGAAATCACAGTTGGGCTCTTTCTTCATTTCTAGCTTTTTCTCAAGTATCTGTTTCACTGCAAACATCAGGTCAGTTGTACTGCATCCTGATCTGAATCTAAACTGACCATTTCCCATCTTAATTCCTGCTGCTCTGCATATTAATTTATTAATCACCCTCACCAGAACTTTCATGCAGTATGATAGGAGTTTGATTACTGTATATTGCCTACATCTGTGATTGTCCCATTTGTTCTTGAACACTGACACTAGTATGCTTATTCTCCAGTCATCTGGAATAAGTCTTTCTCTCCACACCCATACTCTCAGGAACCGTTTTCCCCTACCTCACCAACCTCTTGATAATATCTGCTGTGCCCTCATCTTCACCTGCTGCTTTCCCTTTCGTTTTCTGAATTTTTTACAAAAATCTGTTTTACTGTGCGGTAAACCCATGTGGGGCAGAACCCCATCCCCCAACTTATATATGTCAATTCTAAGGAAGAAAAAGTCAGGAAAGTACAACCTCGAGGATCACCAAAAATGTTTTCAGCAATGTATATTTAGCTGAATGGCATTCAACATAAACATGCATTGGAAATACATCTATAGCCTATAAAAATTCACTCTGTTGAAAAAAAAATTACAAGTATAAGCAATAAAGTCATTATTTCTGAGTAAAGCTCAAAACATATTAATATTAACTATAGTAACTTTACAAGCACATATTTCTGCTTACTGCTTTGTTTTAAGGCATACAGCCCTTGAATGGTTGTACTGTTAACCTTGCATTTGTAACACATATAGCATTCAGACATACTGTAAAACAGTAACATTCAAACATGCATTTTTTATATAATTTGAGTTATGGAAAATCTTCTTCTTTCGGCTTTTCCCAGTTAGGGGTCACCACAGCAGATCACCTGTCCACTCATGATTGGCAGTGGAGTTTTAAAGTGTTGAATTGCCAGCCTGGCACCCAACCTTCCAAAGAAGGCACACACACGCACACACTCACACCTAGGGCCAATTTGGAGTATCCAATCCACCTACAACATGTCTTTGGGATGTGGGAGGAAACTGGAACACCCAGAGGAACCCCACGACCACAGGTAGGACATGCAGACTCTGCACAGAAGGCACCCCAGCCAAGGATTGAACCGGAGAATCTATTGCTGTGAGATGACAATGCTAACCACTGCACCACCGTAGCCACCCTTTACTCAGTTATGGAAAGTCTGGCAGAATATTTAGTATTTTCAATATTTGGGCTTTTATTTTAAAAATAGCATGATATTCAATAGCTTACAACATTTCCATAATTTCAAGGGCCTTTGCATTGCTTTTATACACTCTGGGGACACGCACTTCCAAATGCCACTCATTTCAGTCTAATCTCTCCTTAAAGCCTATAGAGTTTGTAGGTTCACAAGAAAAAAAAACATTCCTCGCTCCTTAGATGAACACCATCATGAAATATTATGGTGTGGCACTAATTCAGAAATGCCACACGTAAATTGACAAGAATTCTAATACCTCGAAAACATTTAGCAGGTTCCCACCCATTCCACTTATTCAGAACAACCCACAATGAATATTACCCATTCATATCCATAAATCCATTGATATTCCAAATTTATTGAGTCTAATAACCATTAATGCCTTGGCAGTGCTCTCCCTTATGCCTCACCTGCTTTCTACAGGAGGGCCATACCGGTCCATTTGTTCCTGTGACAGGAAAACATTCAGCTGTTTTTGGAATAAAACATATTTTCTTGTGAAGACAAGTTGAGGAGTTCCTTTGGTTCTTAGACATTTGTTTTGTCATTCAGTACCTTGGTTGGGAATCTTTTTGCTACTTTGTTGGTTCCTTGTGTCTGAGGACAGGTACATGTCTTCTCAGGATATGTTTTCTACCCCTGGGGGAATTTTGCTACCAGGAGACCTCACTACACATAAGGCAGCTTATTCAATACACAGAGGCTTCCAGTACTACTGGTTAGCCTTGCAACAGTAACAATGGTGTACTAGAGGACTTACCCATTGTGAGACAGCATTTTCACATCACAGAGGCACAATCCCTACATATTCAAATACATACAAAATGGTAAGCAAAAATGTAAGGATTTAAACACTTGCTGAATTTTGTTCCACAATTTGATAGTGCTAGTATTGACAGTAACAATAAAATTGCTACACGATAACTTACATTTTTGAGTCTAAACTTAGTAATTATCACTGTCTATTGCATGATAATTCTTTTTTTTTTTTGAGAGAGAAAGTATAGCCAACAAGAAAGTGCTAAAAGGACTCAGTTTTGAAAATTTCCAAATGGATTTGATGCATGGTCCAAACTATACAGTGGTTTGATTGATTTATTTGATAGGACTGGCTTTGAACTGATGTATTTTCTTATTAGACACAATACTGGGAATTTGAACAGTTTAGTAGGAGAAATCAAACAACTGAATGAAGCTATTACCAAATGCTTAGTATTTGAATTATACCAAACACAGTATAACAACATTTTTTCCAAGGTGGCAATATGTGAAAACATATATGTGAACATTAATCTAAAAAGTTTAAAGAGACAAACTTAAATACGAAGAAAATCATGCATATCCTAATCCAACTGAAAAGTCACCAGTGTGGGTGGTAATACAAATAATATTGGTCATTCTAGAGCTGGTTCCAAAGCTCATGAGCCTAACAATAACCTCAAAGATTTTTAAGAGAATGCCCCTTTAAGGAGGTCCCAGTTGGTTAATTCAGTGCCAGAACAGCTTAACAAGTTACCACTGGTAAAAATGACCACCCCATTTTCAGTGACGAAAGAAGAGACACACTTCAGCTACATAACTGCAGAACAGAACCATGCATTCCAACAGCAACTGCCACACAAAAAGGTCAAAGTGATTTCCAACAATGATCTTAATATTTATTTCACTTAATAAACACTTCAGTGCTCTTTTAAGGGCTAAAAAGCATATCTATTTGTTTTTTGGTAAAGACGTTTTAATTTCTAAACAAGTTATAAGTGTTTGATCACTCTGAAATTTCAGCTTAGATGTCTACAGTGCATGGTTCATTTTTTCCTGATTTTTTAGGATTCTCCGCCAGCGACTTTATGTTCACAAGTACCAGTCTTCCTTGTTTTATATATATATATATATATATATATATATATATATATATATATATATATATATATATATATATATAAACATACATAAATATAAATCACATGTAGAGATGTTTATTCATGTGTATCTGCTAGCAGACTTGTATACATGTTCTTAATAAAATACACACATACTAACAAAGCCATGGCACTAAAGGTACTAGCACATACACACATGTATAAATAGTTAATATGTTGACTGTGTGTGTTAGTTTGACACCTGTCTAGTCAACTGAATATGGTCAGCTAGTCAGTTAACTGACATGTGTGAGGTCACCCAAATCCAGGAGCTGAGAAATTTGCCCTTACCATGTGTTTATATAATTAGTAGGGAGTGTGTGGCAGCAGCTCCCCCCACATTGTCACCTGCAAACAACAATGTTTTTGTATGTTCATGCACTAAGGCTGTTTCTTGGTGCATGCAAAGTACTGTGCTGGTTAGATTGTTTTGAACTTTTGAGGTCAATATTACTACAGTCAGTGTTTGGTGTTTTAGATTAAATGTGGTGTACCTATATATGTGTGTATGTACACATATATATATATATATATATATATATATATATATATATAAATATATACATATATATATATATATATATATATATATATATATTTATTTATATGGGTCTACCTGAAAACGTGGAAAGTCCACAATGCCGGCAATGAGAATACTGACACCGGAAGACTGACAACGGAGATGATCGAAAGTTGAGAATCCCGACGCTGAGAACACCGACATGTTAAGGTAAGTGTGCGATAGGGATGGACGTTAGGGTCAGGGTGTGGGTAAGGTAAGTGTGTGATAGTGACAGACATTAGGGTTAGGGTTTGGGTTAAGGTTAGTGCATCGATAGTTGTGTATGTAAGGTTTAGTGTAGGTTTGTAAGGTTTTTGTTGTGCTTGTGTTGTGTGTGTGTTTTTCAGGAAAGGTATTTGTTTTGTTGATTGTTGGGATTGTGGTTTGTCGGGCATGTTAGGTTTCGTGTTTTTGAACTTTCGGTTTCTTTCGGTTTTCCCGTGTCGGTTATTTCATTGTCGGTGTTTTGGCGATTCGGTGTTATCAGGTAGACCCATATATGTATATATATATATATATATATATATATATATATATATATATATATAGAGAGAGAGAGAGAGACGGGGGGATAGATAGATATGCATACACACAAACACACACACAACACACACACACACACACACACACACACACACACACACACACACACACACACACACACACACACACACACACACACACACACACACACACACACACACACACACACACACTCATACACATAACACCCTACTATACAAGAAAAAAATAGTACTTACTGTATAACAGTGGCGTTCTCTTTTGGATGCCTGAAAATCGTTCTTCCTGCTAGTCTGTCCATCTCTGCAAGTCATAACACCTGTGCCTGCATTGTTGGCTGGAGCAGGGATACCTGTCAGGGATGTAAGGTGGTCGTCCAACTCCTCCCATATGTCAATCATTTTCCATTCATATGTGTTAGTTGCCTGACCCAGCTTCTGGATGCATGATGTCTGCAGCAAGTAGAGGAGGATTTTGGTCTCCTTATCAAACTAGCCTTGGGCTGGACCTTGGGCTTTAACAGATTTCATCCTTGTGATTTGCTATTGCAAGAAGGAAATACAGAAGTCGGATACATGTTAAAGGGTGTTTCTTTTAGGTGTGACATCACTATGCCCAGCCCATACACCTGTGTAGGAGCAATACCTGTTTAAGTGATAGCAGTGAAAAGGCTGTGCTTAATAACAGGACTGCAGCACTTGTAAGCTGTTCCATTATTTTTTCCAGTCCCATTGTTAAATTGGGTATAAAAAGGAAAATCCAGTAGTTTTATAGCAGGAGACTTTGTTGAAATTCTCTTTTTTTTTTTTTGGGGGGGGGGGAGTGGTGGTTTTAAAATATATAGTTTTGTTTTGTTTTCTTAACTTTTTTCCCTTTGGTTGTATAATTTTTTTTTAACATGTGGTAAAGTTTGCTAATACATGGTGACTTTCACTTCTGCAGTAACTTTAATGGGGTTTACATGACCACTTTTATAGTACAACATCATCTCAATATTAGTAAGTTTCTTGGAGTGGGCGTCAGGTAGGTTAAGGGTCTGTTTTGTACCCACTGGTAGTGCTTATTACTGGAAAGAAAGTGTGGCATACTTTAAATAGTCATTAATAATTCTAGAAATACATAACTGCTATGGCAATAGTATAGCATACCAGAGTGTAACTGAGGTGTACTTGGAAGTTATATGTGTTCACACGCTCATCACCCATCAGTGCAGGACATCTCTGGCTATCCATTTACAGGCTCATCACCCATCAGTGCAGGTCATCTCTGGCTATCCATTTACAGGCTCATCACCCATCAGTGCAGGTCATCCCTGGCTATCCATTTACAGGCTCATCAGCCATCAGTTCAGGACATCCCTAGCTATCCATTTACAGGCTCATCACCCATCAGTGCAGGTCATCTCTGGCTATCCATTTACAGGTTCATCAACCATCAAGTTCAGATCATCCCTGGCTATCCATTTACAGGTTCATCAACCATCAAGTTCAGGTCATCCCTGGCTATCCCTTTACAGGCTCATCACCCATCAGTTCAGGTCATCCCTGGCTATCCATTTACATGCTCATTACCATCAGAACAGCTTGTTATTAGAAACACTAACCATCCAACCCAATACCATATTCATGCATGTCTTTAATTACCCCAGTATTAACTGGGAATTCTATACAACATCAAACGTACATGCAAAGAGATTCCTCAATTTTGTAAACACAAACTCCCTGGACCAGATAGTCAATACACCAACCAGGAGTGCAACCACACTGGATCTGGTCCTCACTAATATGGGAGAGTGCTGCACACACCCTACTGTAATGCCTTCCCTGGTAAGGTCAGACCACAAAATGGTCTCCTTTGAAGTGAAAATAAAACCTGGACACCCAGCTCAACTGGGAATATTCAGGAACTATTCTAAGGCTAACCGTCTGCTATTAAGTGAGAACCTGGCAAAATTGCAAGCCCCTATAAACCCTGAGAACACTTCTGCCTATGCAGAACTCTTCACAGAAACCCTATACAAGCATGTTAATAGCTGCATAGAGGCAACTATACCCACCAGGAAGAAGTACAAAACTAACTCAGAAAACAAGCCACCCTGATGGAATCACAAAATCAATTGAAGGAAGAAAATCATGGCAAAAATTAGGAGGTGCAGCACCCAGAAGGATAAAATCACTCTCATCAAACTAAACAAACAACTCAGAGGACAAATAGACTCTAGCAAAGCCAAATTTGAGGTAAGTTTGACCTGCCAGGCCAAGGACAACTGCAAAGCATTCTTTAGCTATGTCCGCAACCTCAAAGGCAATACACAATTGTGTGCAGAGCTCATTGTAAATGGAGCAACCTATACTGATACAGAAGATATAGCAAACCTCCTGGCTGATAAATTCAGCTCCAACTTTACTTCTCTCTTCCCCTCAACCTTCCCTCAGGAAATATCATCAAATATAACTCCACCTACTATCACTAGGGAACAGGTCCTTAATGCTCTCGCTAAGTCCAAGAACACTGCATCAATGAGCTCACACAATATCCCAGGATGCTTTCCAAATAGCATGAAACATGACCTATCAGGGTCTCTGGAATTACTATTTAACTGTAGTCTCCAAACAGGCTTTGTGCCTCAAGAATGGAGAAAGACAACAGTCATCCCTCTGCACAAGGTAAGCCATCTACGGACCTTGGAAACTACATACTCATAAGTCTTATATGTAAAGTCATGGAAAGAATTATCAGGAAGATTATCAATAGATATATAGTAAACCTTTAGACACTGGACTCAACCCAGTTTGGTTTCATCAAGGGCAGATTATGCCTACTCAACCTAGTGGACTTCTTTGAGGAGGTCACCAAAGCAATGGATGAAGGCAAAATCGTTCACACTGCCTACCTTGACCTGGCAAAGGCATTTGACGCAATACCCCACTCGGGCATTGCTGACAAACTCAAGTGTTTAGGTACAAACCTGTATGTCACCTGGTGGATAGCCAACTGGCTCACAGATAGGTCCCAGGAAGTTAGAATTGGTGAGTCCACCTTTACAAAGAGGCCAGTCACAAGTGGAGTTCTTCAGGAATCAGTCCTTGGACTGCTCCTTTTTGGCATTTACTTCTCAGAAGTCAAAGCCAATGTCAGTAGTCTTTGGCTGAGTATATTTGGAGATGATTGCAAATTAGGAGCTGTCATTGAATCTCACACTGACACAAATGTTCTCCAGGAGGGGGCTGACACAGATAAATATCTGGTGTCAGAGCCATGGACTAAAACTAAATGCTTAGAAATGCATAATACTATCCTTTGGGAAGTCATCAGTCTGAGCTTTCACACCATCCCATAAGACGTTTCACATCAAAAATCCTAATTTTTTCCATTGCAAAAGTTTTTACTTTACTTGTTGCATCTGTGCATGCACGAAAATGTGCCAAAGGAGTGGAGGAAACTTGGGGAAGGAAATGCGAAGCAGGAAGATGAGACTGGAGAGAAGCACATATTTTTTTTAAAATCAGCAGCAGCTTACTGGTAGTTAACAGACAGTAATAGTGAATTTTGCAGTAGAAATATATATATATATATATATTCAGTAGAAATATATATATATTCAACTGAACTGTGTTAATCACAGCAATTTATTTTATAAAGTCAACAGTCAGCCAGGGCATTGTGGACTACAGGACTAAAGGTAAGTATTTTTTAATGAGAAAATAACCAGATTTTCTTCCTTAATTTTGGATAGGGAAAGGTGATGGCATGGTATGGCTAAGCTAGTGTGTAATGGATGAAAAGATATGAAAGTTTAAAGTTTGGCTAGTGTGTGTGTGTGTGTGTGTGTGTGTGTGTGTGTGTGTGTGTGTGTGTGTGTGTATGAAAGTGTGTGTATGTAAGTGCGTGCATGTGTGTGTGTGTGTGTGTGTGCGTGTGTGTTTGTGCATTTATTTAAATATTTTGAAACTGGCTATATATGTTATATTTTTCATTGTACTGTTCTGCTCCCTTTTTTGTTTTGGTGGGATGGGGTTAACTAGCTGTGTTTTCAGATTAAAGTAGCTAGTTCATTCAATTGCTCAGTTTAAATTCTACCAAAAAGTACCAAAAAGTAGCAAAATTGCTTCTTACTCCCAAAGTGTCCTGTGGCAAATGAACAGCAGCAAAATCACAAAAACCAACCTAACAGGACACACCACGAGAACACGAAATATTTCCAACGTTGTCTTTTATTCAACAAAATGACAGAAATGAGCGCTTTCGCATGCCTCTAGCACGCTTCTTCAGATATAAATTACACTGTCAAACCCCAACTGTTTTATACTCCCATCTGAATTGAATAATTCCATAATTAAGTAGTCAATTGGTCAATCAATTAATTAGAGTGTCGAAAGAATTCATCATTGTTGTTTGTAAGACCACAGTAAATAAATACGTAGATATTCAAACTGACACAAATCATTACATGCTTCAAAGCGCTAAAAATTGGATCATATCACTAAAAACCGTTCCTCATATGTAATATAAAGAAATCCAATAAAAATATCTAATAAATATATATATAAAAAACCTAAAAATCTGTCTATACTAATCATTTAATGACTTTTGTAAACAGAGTTGGTCACAAGCTTATAGGAAAATCTTCTAAATCTTGTAACATCTCTATTTATAATCTTAAAAAAGATTATATCAAACTCATTTAGTTACTTTAAAACTCATATCATAAAAACATCACATCAGTCATATCGTGTATAAAGCATACCATGTTCAAGAAGCGTCATAACAAATAAATATCATGCAAAAATAATCTCCTTACAAACATTCTGTCTAAATGCATGAACCCGTATGTTGATTCAATGTTTGAAATATTTATGTATATTCAACTTGTCTGAGTCCCAGTGGACATTACAACTAAAGACACTTATTGATATGAATGTGTATATGATACATGAAAACCCCATCATAAAAATCCCATCATAGAAATCCCGTCCTGAATAAACATTAGTATGTGAGCTTCCACGGGGAAGTAGTCAAGTAAACAACTAACCCTACCTTAAGCAACTGACGAAAATGTCTTGATGTAAACGCTTGTAATTCATAGAATCGTCTACAAACCAATATAGGGGTAAAATGTCATTTATCATACTTGAGGTAAAACATCAATTTAAGTAACTAAAAAACAAACATATAATGTTGTTCGTTTAAGTGACTGAAACTTAAAGTGAAACTTCCTATTATTCATACTTTCAAAGTACATCGCCACCTAGTGTTCATGAGAGTATTGACTGCATTTAACAAAATACGACATAATTTCGTCATATCTGTATGTTTTTCTGAAAAATAGATATATATAGATCTAATATATATAACAAAAAGTGACACTATCATCTTATTTATCTAACTTGTTTCAACATACCACTAAGATGATCATCATAAAAAGTCGCCCTTTTCTCATTCAAAGTGGAACTAACTATATGTAACTCATCTTCGTGTAGATAGATGTTATTATATTATAACAATTCAATAGCTGGATAAATACGATGAACAAAACATTGGATGAAACAGATGGTTCACATCGTATTTCATATTACAACTTGATTTAAGGTTGGAATTAACCACTGAATTAAAATTAAAATTAAAATTATAATTATAGTGCCCTCTGGTGTTCAAATGTATTTCTACTCAATTCAAACAGTGTTCAACAATATCTAGTCGATCTATCTAGATATAAATTGATGTAATATATAACTATATAACTTATAACTGGTGCCCGTGGCAAACAAATTTTAATGGTATCTTATGTTAGATGAATTTAGTAAAGCCTCAGCCATAAAGGATGTTCAACTATATATAAAAGGAGCAAAGCCATCTTTTCAATATTACTTTTCTATTAGCTTATTATGTATATGTATATATAATATTACTTCTGTCTTGCTCTCTATTTGTTTGTTCTTTACTCTATTTACCATTACAGAATATACCCATAGACAAAACCTCGTAGATCCCTTTCCTTGAGAGGATTCCAAGATATAATGTTATAATTTTACTTCTACTTTAATTTCATTTTATGAATGGTTTGATACTAACATAGCTGTTAATCCCAGGTTCTCTATGTGCTCCCGCCCTCAAAATCCATTCCATCTCCAATTTGGCCAAGTTATTAATATTGTCTCCCATCCTAGAACTGATAGGTACTACTTGTAGAATCCTAAATTTAAAACAATGTGTTGGGTTAGAATTAATGTGTTTAGCTAAAGCATTCAGTTCTATATGTTATATATGGTTATAAATGCGTTCTCTAAATCTCATCTTCGTGAGGCCAATATAAAAGGCTGGACATGAGTCGCAATTCGCCATATATATTAGATTCTGGGTATTACAATCAGCCCTTTTCTTAGGAGAAAACACAAAATGTCCATTAGGATGTTGATATTCCTGTATCAAATTTATGTATGAGCACATGCTACAATGTTCACATGGGAATGTCCCTGGAGTTTGTGTAGAACTCAGGTTGTCAGACATATTATATTTTAACTGACTTGAAAAAATGGTTTTCAGATTATCACATGTTCGATATACAAATCCAGGGCTCTCTCCTACTATCATCCTAGTGTCATCTGCTGTCGTTAGGATGTTCCAATGTCTTGCTATAATGCTTCTAATCTCATTAATATCATTAGTATATTTCAGGATAACCTTAACTTTGTTATTACCATAATTATGGGTCGTAGCTGGTCTTCCTGCTAAAGTGTTATCTATAGCTTTATTCCTATTAAATCTATTATATGACTCAATTTCTCTTAATTCTTGAGGTATAATTCTGTGTCTTGTTGCTTGTACTATTCGAGTATTGTATCCTCTAGCTATAAACATCTCTTCCATTTTGTCAGCTTCAATATTCAATATAGCTGGATTTTTACATATTCTCCTAAGCCTCCAGAATTGTCCATTCAATATACCCTGAAATATAAATCTAGGGTGCATGCTTCTATATTCTAACATGTTGTTCTTTCAACAGGTTTTTCGGTAAATCTTATAGGATAATCTATCATCTTTATCATAATATATGGTCAAATCTAAGAAATTAATCTCATTATATGAATGTTCATAAGTGAACCTCAGGAATGTAGTTGTGGACTCTATATATTCAATAAAGTTGTGTAGTTCTTCTATAGTGCCGTCCCATGCCAAAAGAATGTCATCCACAAATCTCCTGTATATACGTATTTTCCTTATCCAGTGACTCTCAAAAATATATTTCTGTTCCCAGTTGTACATAACTAGATTCGCAAATGAATTTGCACATGGGGTGCCCATAGCGACACCCCATGTTTGAAGATAGTATTTTTCATGGAACATAAATACATTACATGTTAAAACTAATTCTAACAGCTGCCCTATAAGGATCTGTCTATCTCTAGAAAAGTCACTGCGTGTAGCCATTATCTCTCTTATTGATTGAACAGGGAATACAAGTAAACAGATCACGAACATCCAATGTGACCAGTAATAATTTCTCATTATCTTTCTCTAACTGATCAAAGTTCTCTAAGTCTGTTATTAAATGTTGCGTGTCTCTGAGAATGGTGGTGACCTCATTGACAATTGGCCTTAGCATTTTCTCTAGGAATATGGATATGTTGTAAGTCACCCAGTCTCTCCCTGAGACTATGGGACGCATGGGTATAGGTTCCACCTGCTTGTGTATTTTTGGCAGACCTTTAAGTGTCTGTATAAGAGGTTCTTCTATCAGAAGAAAATCGTACATCTCTTTACTTATTTGCCTACACATCAAATAGTCATACAATTCATTCCTTACAGTATCAATGACTTTCATTATTTCTTCTATTTTTAACTCTTTGTATGTTTCATTACTGTTTAAAGACTCTTCTATTATATTGATGTAATACATTCTATCTAACACAACTACTCCACCCCCTTTGTCGGCATTAATAATCACTATATCTTTATTGTGTCTCAAATTTATGAAAGATTTATATTCGTCTTTCTCCAGGTTGAAATATCTATTTCTAATACGTCTGGTGGTGTGGAGACTGTATAGGTCTCTCTCACAGCTTTTCACAAAACATTCAATGTTAGAGGGTAAATTTGGAGAAAAACAACTTTTTCGTTTAAATGTATAGTTAGTCTGTATCTGCTGTGTCCGATTGTTAAAAAACAATTTTAAGGCTACTTTCCTGGCAAATAGCCTGATATCAATTAACGTTTCAGCCAATTTACTATTTTGAGACGGTATAAAGTTTAGCCCTTTGTTTAAAGTGTCAGATATAGATAAAACATAGCCAGAAAAGTTAAATACCATGGAAGTCAGTTCCAATGCTTCTTCTGTTGTCTGTCTCCCCTGTCCGTCGAAAACTTGCGTTTCCTGGGGCCCCGACTCATAGACCTTCCTCTGGAGTAATTGTTTATTCTTATCGGAAAAGGAGCATTCACATCAGTGGTATGTGTAGCTGCAGATTTCCTAATGGTTCCTGTTCTTCTGGAATCATCAGGTGGTTGTAGTGCTAGTTGATTTGGGGATGGTGTGGATTCATCTACATTCACATTTAATCTCTCCATCCGATGACTCGGGGCCTCCCTTGTATCGCTGGTGTCTCTAGCCATCAACCCTCCATCTGAAGTGCTTGCTTCACTGTCTTCCGGTCGCCTCTGGTTTATGCGGTAGTGACGTTGTGTAGATGTCATACTATTCTCACTAGATGGATTTTGAGGGCGGGAGCACATAGAGAACCTGGGATTAACAGCTATGTTAGTATCAAACCATTCATAAAATGAAATTAAAGTAGAAGTAAAATTATAACATTATATCTTGGAATCCTCTCAAGGAAAGGGATCTACGAGGTTTTGTCTATGGGTATATTCTGTAATGGTAAATAGAGTAAAGAACAAACAAATAGAGAGCAAGACAGAAGTAATATTATATATACATATACATAATAAGCTAATAGAAAAGTAATATTGAAAAGATGGCTTTGCTCT
Organism: Protopterus annectens; assembly: GCF_019279795.1. NCBI lineage: Eukaryota > Metazoa > Chordata > Ceratodontiformes > Protopteridae > Protopterus > Protopterus annectens. The sequence continues at coordinate 201,946,437 of NC_056734.1, forward strand.
TTATATATAGTTGAACATCCTTTGTGGCTGAGGCTTTACTAAATTCATCTAACATAAGATACCATTAAAATTTGTTTGCCACTGGCACCAGTTATAAGTTATATAGTTATATATTACATCAATTTATATCTAGACAGATCAACTAGATATTGTTGAACACTGTTTGAATTGAGTAGAAATACATTTGAACACCAGAGGGCACTATAATTATAATTTTAATTTTAATTTTAATTCAGTGGTTAATTCCAACCTTAAATCAAGTTGTAATATGAAATACGATGTGAACCATCTGTTTCATCCATCGTTTTGTTCATCGTATTTATCCAGCTATTGAATTGTTATAATATAATAACATCTATCTACACGAAGATGAGTTACATATAGTTAGTTCCACTTTGAATGAGAAATGGCGACTTTTTATGATGATCATCTTAGTGGTATGTTGAAACAAGTTAGATAAATAAGATGATAGTGTCACTTTCTGTTATATATATTAGATCTATATATATCTATTTTTCAGAAAAACATACAGATATGACTTTGAAAGTATGAATAATAGGAAGTTTCACTTTAAGTTTCAGTCATATGTTTGTTTTTAGTTACTTAAATTGATGTTTTACCTCAAGTATGATAAATGACATTTTACCCTATATTGGTTTACATCAAGACATTTTCGTCAGTTGCTTAAGGTAGGGTTAGTTGTTTATGATGGGTTTTTCATGTATCATATACACATTCATAACAATAAGTGTCTTTAGTTGTAATGTCCATTGGGATTCAGACAAGCTGAATATACATAAATATTTCAAACATTGAATCAACATATGGGTTCATGCATTTAGACAGAATGTTTGTAAGGAGATTATTTTTGCATGATGTTTATTTGTTATGACGCTTCTTGAACATGATATGCTTTATACACGATATGACTGATGTGATGTTTTTATGATATGAGTTTTAAAGTAACTAAATGAGTTTGATATAATCTTTTTTAAGATTATAAATAGAGATGTTACAAGATTTAGAAGATTTTCCTATAAGCTTGTGACCAACTCTGTTTACAAAAGTCATTAAATGATTAGTATAGATAGATTTTTAGGTTTTTTATATATATTTATTTTTTAGTGATATGATCCAATTTTGAAGCATGTAAGGATTTGTGTCAGTTTGAATATCTCATTATTTATTTACTGTGGTCTTACAAACAACAATGATGAATTCTTTTGACACTCTAATTAATTGATTGACCAATTGACTACTTAATTATGTAATTATTCAATTCAGATGGGAGTATAAAACAGTTGGGGTTTGACAGTGTAATTTATATCTGAAGAAGCGTAGAGCATGGCAAGCGCTCATCATTTGTCATTTTTGTTGATAAAAAGAACATTGGAAATATTTTTTGTTTTTCGTGGTGTGTCCTGTTAGGTTGGTTTTTGTTATTTAAATTCTACCACTAAGACTGCCTAATGAGTATTTGTGTTAATAAACTGAAATATCTTTTAAGCTTTTTAGGGGGAGGGTTAGCCAGCTGTGCTATGGATGAAAGTAATTTGCTCTATTCACTTGCTCAGTTTAAATTCTGCCTTTAAGGGCTAGCTAGTATGCATTTACATGGATAAATCTCAATATTTATGCTTTTTTAGAGGGAATGGCAGTAACTATTTTCCTCTTCATATTATTTTAAAGACTGGCTCATCTGCATTTCCAGAAAATAAATGTAATTATTTGCTGTGCGGGGTAGCTAGCTATGCTGTGGGAACTTATCCTCTTCGTTTGCTTAGCTTAATGTCTGTTAATAAGTGCTGTTTATTTTGAATTTTTGCAAAATGAACTGGAAAATTAAAGCTTTTTTTTTTCTTGGGAGGGTTGGGCTAACTGAGTTGTAGATGAAATGACTGGTGCTCAGTTTAAAGTAGAGCATTAACGGCTAGTGTGCACTTGTGTGAAAAAAATTGGAATATCATATGAAGCACATTTGAAACTGTCCCCAGTTTTACTGAATGTTCTTGTCTTTGCCTAATATGTTTGGTCAGCAAGTTACTCTCATATTTTTAGCTTAGCTTATAGTCTGCCTTTACATGAGTACTGTCATGTCTCTTTTCTTTGGCTCTCTTTGATCCTTGTGCTAAGAGGTTGACAGTTGTTTTTTCATGGCTGGATGGGAATGTATACAGCAAAGAGGCTAGGATGATCCAAAATGGTCATTAATGTTTATATTTTTAGTAATTTTTTTTTTTTGCAGTGTGCACCTGCCACCTATATGTTGTAAATGTGGAAGTCAAATAAAATATTCAGGTTGATAAGGAGAAGACTCAGAATGTTTTGGATGGGTGGCACAGAGAAGAGGACATGGCATACAGAATGAATGATATTATTGTCACTTTCTGAATTGTGACAGGTTATGTTTTGTAAAGTTGATCCCGCTTGCTTATGCATGTATTTTACAGGTGCCTGTTAGATTACATTTTCCTCATATGGAAAGGGATACAAGTAATGGAAATTTGGATTTAAAAAAATAAAAGTTGCTATACTGATTACTGATTGAACTGGATAGTATTTTCTCTTTTTTTATTCATTCTTGTGTGTGTGTGTGTGTGTGTGTGTGTGTGTGTGTGTGTGTGTGTGTGTGTGTGTGTGTGTGTACACGTGTTTTTGTGTGAGGGTGTGTGTATATCTATATCTATATCTATAGCTATATCTATATCTATAGCTATATCTATATATACTAGTTAGCCATCGTCAAAGCTTAAAATAGGAGTATTGTGTTTATATTTAATGTCATTTTGTTATTATTATTTTTTGTTTGTTTTCTTGTTAACTGGTTCATAAGTCAGTATTTAATAAAGAAATTTGAAGAGAGATATGTGTGCTAACAGGAAACATCATTGATTCAGTGGATCTCAAAGAAGAAAAATAAAAAAGCAAAAGAGGAGGAGATTGAAGCAATTCCTAGATCTATTTTAAAATATGCAATGGCTTCAATATTGCATATCATTAATGATAGTCCTGAAGAAAAGCAAGCTGGTGCTTTCAAAGCCCCTATACTAGTAACTGCACAAGGTTCAAATGATCCAGGGTTGAAAGACAAAAATTAATTAATTTCTATAAGCACTAGCAATGAGGAAGATAGGAAATATTAACAAAAGTCAATATCAGCAGGATAAAATAGTGGAGAAGAAAGAGAGACTAGTAAAGAGCAAGAACAAGACTTTGATGAAATTACTAGAAATATTTTGATTTATTTTGATATCACTGCTTGGCCAATAGCAGTTCCAGTTGACTTGAGAGCTAATTTGGTTAAGTGGGGATTTGAACCTCTTCAAAATAAAGATGGCTCTTCCTCAGCTATTCAGTGAGAAGGTAGAAAAGTCTAAAGGAGGCAGTTAACATTTGACAACTTTGTGGTTTTATAAATCTTTACAGAATGGAGAAAAAGTGTTGAGAACTAGGATGATTTACGTAAAATAAAAATAAAATATATGTTTTTGCTACAGACTGTTCACAAAAAGCAAGACAAAAGCTGGAACATCCAGTTTTGCAACTGGCATTAAAACCTGGTGGAAATTATAGCCTAAAATGTCTGAACATAAGTAATCTGGATCATATCTCTCCTGCTTACAAAAATGGAAGATCTTGGCAATGGGACTGAAATGCCAAAAAAATCTACTGATAAAATATGTCGAGTAGAAATGGATAAGGAGATAAAACATTTCAGAAACATTTTACATTGTCCATTGGCTGTAATTATGTTTTTGGCCAAATGAAACATTCTAGAGAATATGTTATCAGCAAACACAGGATACTTTTTTGAGGCTCCAAAACAGAAACTATAATGTTTTATTATACTGCAACAAACTACTTTGTAGGTGTAAGTTTTCAAAAACACAATTTGTAAGTATAAGTTTTCAAAAATTCAATGTGGTTCTGATTACTAGAGCTTAAGGTTCTGGAGGAGGTGTAGGGGTGGGTTAGATGCTGAAGGACAGGGGTTTTGTCAGGAAGGTAGTAGAGCTTGTTAGCTATTGTGAGTTGGTTGAGAAGGAGGAGGAGTTCTGGTAACTCAAGCCAGTTCAGTTGCTTGAGGGCTAGACAGTGATGGGTCCTATGAGTGGCATCGGTAGCAAACTTGGCAATGTTGTTGTAGCAAGATTCCATCTTGGTTAGTTTGGTGTGGCGAAGGTTAGTTAAGATAGGGGAGGCATACAGAAGGATGGATAACAGATGTTTTTTTTTGCAATGGTGGCTTTGGTGTGTTTAGTCATGAACCATTGGTTCCTGTAAAGGAGAACTAGCTTTTTGTTGACCTTCTTGATTGTCTGGGCTATATGTATGTTGAATTTCATATTATTGTCAATTTCTACACCTAATAGCTTTGTGTGAGTTGTTGGGGTGATTTGTGTATTATCTTTAGATTGTATGATAAAATTATCATTTAGTGGAGGAAATCGACCTAGGCTAAAGAGAATGAGGTTGTTTTTTTTGGGGATTGAGTATAAGTTTGATGTTGGTGAACCAGGCTTCGGCTAGGGTAAAGTTTTTTTTTGGGTGATGGTTTTTAGTTCATTCAGGGTCAGGGTGGCACATATAATAGTGGTGTCATCTGCATATTGCACTACAGAGGCAGAGAGACAGCATGAGGCTATCCAGTTAGTAAATAGTGAAAATAGCAAGGGACTGAGGATAGACCCTTGAGGGACACCTATGGCACCTGGTAGTAGGAAGAACAATTGGTCTTGTATAGAATTGCCTGCTGACGATCTGATAAATAGTTACTGATCCAAGATATGGTAGAGGAGTTTATGTTGAGGGTAGCTAATGTTTCTAGGAGTATGCTATGGTTAATCATATCAAAGGCTTTGGATAAGTCTAAGAATATGGAGGATCCAAATAGTCCATTGTTTCTATGGTGATTGACAATGTTGGAAAAATGAAAGCAACACTGTGGTAGTGCTATGGGAAGGTCTAAAGCCATTCTGGGATTTGGATAGTAGGTTGGTTTTTTTAGGAGGTACTGCATAAGCTGGATATGATTTATTCTCTCTAATATTTTTGATAAAGGTGACAGGATTGCAATAGGGTGGTAGTTGGTAGGCTCAAGTGAGTTACCCCCTTTGTGCAATGGTATAATATGAGATATTTTCCATAAGTGGGGTATTTTGCATTCTGATATTGACCTGTTTATGAGAATGGACATGGGATAGGCTATAGCATCTGCTGTTGTCTGTAGGAAATCAGCTGCTAATGTGTCTGGTTTAAGTTTTTTGGGGAGTTTAGGAATTGTATTAGTGGGGATTGGGTTCAGTGAAAACTGAGGTAGGAGGTTTTTGTACTGAAATGAGTGGGGGGGTCTCTGTTGGTGTGGAGTTACTAGTTGTGTTTTGGGTATTGGCTAGGGCTTGGATTGTTTCAGTAAAGTATTTATTAAATTGGGTGGGGATGTTGTTGTTGTTATTTGGTAATACAGGGGAAGGAGTGGTAGATTTTCCTGGATGTATTAAGCTATTTATTGAGGTCCAGAATTTTTGAGGGTCGCAAATGTGTTTTTTCAGCATAGTTTTATAGTCGTTAGTTTTGTCAAGTTGTATTAGTTTTTTGACTCTGTTGCGTAGTTCAAGGAAATTCTGTTTCAGAGTAGTGTTTCTTCTTTTTGTTTATGAAATTCTAACCAGGCTTTGTCTCTTTCTTTCGTTATGGACCTATTATCTTTTGATAGCCATGGGGCATGGTTGGTTTTGATTCTAGTGGTTTTGGGTGGTGCATGAGAGTATAAGATTTTTAGGAAGGTTGAATTAAAATACTGCAAGGCTTCGTCAAGAGAAAGTTGTTTTAGGGAAGTCCAGTTACAGCATTTTAGTGAATTGATTAGGTCATGGGCTCTAAAGGTCTTTTTGTTATGAACTACTCTGAGGATGGGTTGTTTAGTTTGGTGGGATCAGTTCCTAATTAATTAAGTTGCTTGATTGTCACTCAGACTATCAGGAAGACAGCTTGATTGGTGAGCCAGAGTGGGGTCTTATAGTAGAATCCAGTCTAAGATGGACTGGCATTTGGAGGTTTTGTCAATTCTTGTGGGGGCAGATATAATTTTGGAAATCCCATGGAGGTTAATGTGGGTAGAGGGATTTTGGCTGGAACAGTCAGACCAGTTAATTTTAAAGTCACCTAATAGTATGGTTTCTTGTGGAAGGGAAGATGACAACCAGTTAAGTAGATTTTCCAGTATGGTAGTGTTATTGCCTGGTGGGATATATCCCCCTGCAATAATTATTTGTTTATTGGGGTTAAGTTTTAGTCTGGCTAGAATTAGTTTTATGTCTTTGACTTCTTGGGAGTTACATTCAAATTGTTCAATAGTGAGGTGGCTTTAGAATAGTATGGCTATGCCCCCTCCCTGTTTTCCTGATTATCTTTACATATAATATTGTAGCCAGGGACAGTAATTTAACTGTCATGATGTTCAGGTTTAAGCCACATTTCTGTTAATACAATGATATTTGGTTTGTATACAGCTAGTAGAGCATGGATGTTCTTTGTTTTGTTAAGTATACTCCTTACATTAATATTTAAAAGGAGAAGATAGGTGGTAGGTCTTAGATATAGAGGATTAGGCTTTGTTGAGTTTGTGGTGTTACATTTATTGGGTCCTGGATTTGGGTGAATATTGCCACAACATGTGAGTTTTTGTAGTAGGTGTAGATAGAGTTTGTTTAGTTTGTGGAATATTTTGGCTGGTTTTTGGGAGGAGTGGGGGCTAGTTTTGTATGTAAGAGTTTTATATAGGCAGGAGAAAAGTTGCGTGGAGGTGAGATCACAAGGAGATATAGGGAAATGGTTAGGTTTTATGGGATTGGTAAAGGTTTCTGTTTGCCATGGTGGTGGGGGAGTAAAATAAAGTTGTGTGTGGTAGGAGGAGAGGATCGACAGGATGAAGAGAGAGAAGAGGGTTAATGTGTAATATAGTGGTTGTAGAATGTGGGTGTTATGAGTACAGGGCATCTTATTTAGTTATAGGTGAGTTTTGTGTTTGTAATGTGCTAGCAGTAACTGTTGGGGAGGTGTTGTGTAGGGTGTGGTGAAGTGTTTTGGAGTGGGAGATGATAGGTAGGAGTTTATTGTATTATTGGGAGTGAGGTGTGGTTGGGGGTGTGGTGTATAACTATACATGTAATTGATATGAGGGTGGGTGGAAATGGGGGGTAGAGTAGGGAAGCAAAATGAGCCCAAGCGATAGCGAGGGTGAACGGTGCAGGGCTACACCATCTGTAAGAAGCAGAGAGTGGCAAACACAAAGAAAACAATCAGGGAGAGAGGTTGGCTGAGTTGGGGAAGGGCAGCTATAATAATAGTACCACTACATTTACTTTATGTACTAGTCTGTGGAGGAAAGGACTGTCTTATCTCAGAGATTAGAGAGAAGCCAGAGGGGTAGGTGGGGTGAATTAGAAGAGGAAAATAGAGAGAATAGACTCAGGGTTCTGCAATAGTAAGAATAGAAGTGTCCAGGGGTGAAAGGCAGGTAGAGTGAGTGGAGACACAACATGCAGGTTAGGTAGGGGGACTGTGGTAGAGGGGAGAAGAACTACAAAACAAACTGAGCTTACAGAGCAGAAACAGCTAGGTATTTGAGTAGGTCGGCAGAGAATATTCAACTGAATGGTAGAGCAAAACACCTAAGTAATTGGGAAGATCAGCAGAGAATATTAAGCTGAATGGTTGAGAGAGCAAGGGGGTGGGGCGGGTGCACCGAGATGAGTTGTAGCTGACCAGGGACACCTTTAGTAGAAGGCAGAATAAAATGATAAAAAGACAGGGTAAAATATTATGCATATACACATACACTGTTCTTAAAGGGAACTTTTGCTGGGAAGGATTCTACAGATGAGCAGGGCTCTGAGAGGAAATGGGTGGACCTCCTGGGGTGGTAAGAATTTTTGAGTCTTTGTAGTGAGGCAAGTGACCTAGTCGGTGTGCGCACAACTCTGTAATATGGGGACAAAAGTTACAGGAGAAAATGGTGCAGGATTCTAAGTGTGGCTATTAACTGCCGCAAAGCATCATGGGAGATATGGGGTGATTATGGCCATAACTAGACATGCCTCTTTGCCCGCACAGTGATATACTGTGCAGGAACATTCCACAAAGGATGCCATGCTACTGCTGTCAGCTGGTTACTGTTACTGTCATCACTAATAGAAAGAATAATAGCAGGAGCTGCACAACCATTACGTAGCAGCTGAGCAGCAGAAGGTCACATAAGCATTTTGTGCAGTATGTAACATGCAGTAAACATCCTGCATACAGCAGCAGGCTCATACTGAAGGACTGCCTAAGACTCATACAGGCAATGCAAACAGGCTTTCATCAGGCCAAACAACTGCCCAATGGCTATCCACATTTAGGACAGGGTGGTGTTGAAGCCATCCTCTGCAGCATATCTAAGATTATGAATGTGTGTTGTTAAGCAAGGCTCCCGTGGGTACCTACATCACCTGCAAAACAAAAAAGGGAGTGGAGGCACAACAAAAGGTGGGGTTATTCAGTTATATATTGTACAGTCTATAGCTACAGAAATTACTACACTCACCAACAAGGTGACTATGGAGAACACTACCATGCAGGAAATAGTGACAGAGTATGTTTGTGTGTCAGATGGGAGAATCATGGCCACTATCAGGATACTGGCAGGTGCATTAGTGATGCACCATCATGCATCACAAACTACCTGGCAGTTGATGGATGGTAGCCCTTCCTATTCCAATGCCACTACCCTTGAGGTCCAGATTAGGTCATAATGCTAATATGATTGCAATCTGTCACAACAAGCACCTCAGGGAAAGATGTCATTCCAGAAAAGGCACCCATAGTGCTGGACTGGACCTGAGGTGACATAGGAATAGATGTACTGTATTTATCTACATATACCAAGAGTATGCTGATGAACTGCTAAAGTATCCCTGAGACAGAATCCTGTGAGATACCTAGTGTATCCCAATTTGTCTCTGACAGGTCCCCATGGGAAGTATGGTGAGGCTATATATATATTGTTATATATATATATATATATATATATATATATATATATATATATATATACATATATATATATATATATATATATATATATATATATATATATATATGTGTGTGTGTGTCCTTGTACTCACCTATACAAAAAGACTATGCATTATTTTACAATTTTTTACAAGGTAAGAAGGTAAGTGAACTGGTCAATTAAACATTTTCAGCCATGACCTGGGTAAAAAAATTAAGTTTAAAGTACATACAAAAACATTAAATTTCAAAGAAGATAAAACACATCAAAGTACATATTTAACTAATGTCACAAGTGGAACACTTAGTTGAGAGACAATGATTAATGGACATTATATACAAAAAAGGTAGAATAAACAATGCACAATATATACATTTCCCAGTCTGTAAACTTTCACGTGAAGAATTTTAAATACTAATGTCCATAAAATCAGAGTAGGCCTATTAAAAAAGGAGGCAGCGAAGCTTGTTCAGCAAGTCACAGCAGTGTATATTCTATCAGGCAGGGAGAGTGGATGTACATATTTTTAATTCAGTTGCTTGCAGCTTTTGACAATTACATGCTGAGTGCATGCTTAGCAAAGGTAGAGCATGTTCCAGCTTTGGCATTAGACCAACCCCGGGATTCATGAAGCACGGTGCAAGGCGTTAGGCTTGTGCTGACTGTGCGGCATGAAGATGGCGCAGTAGGGCCAAATGCATATTAATGAAGGTGCGCTGCCACCATAGCCACGTGCATAGGAAAGGAGCAAGAGTGCATAGGGCGTGTCGAAGTGCCGAACGGAGGCGTGGAAATGTCAGCTGTCGACGTGCAACCTAAAATGCTTGCATATAACAATTTGCAAGCAATAGTAATCACATCTGTCAGTGTCTGTGGATACTGAAACGTATGCAAAGCATGCAAGACAGTTCCTGCGAACACAAAATGAAGAAGCAAACACAAATGCACGGTAGGGAATAACGGGTCCCTATCCCGCGAACAAATGACATTGAAAACCGTGTGCCCACAGTGCAACGCAGTGTAGATAGTTATACCAAGTGGAAGTGAAACACATCATATGTTAGCGTGCCACCAATAGGTACATTCAGCCCAATGGTCTGGGTCACCAGCTGACCCATATTGTGAGGGAGGGTACACAGCTGGGCAGAAGTGTCCATAACAAAAAACACGATAAATGTAAATATCTAGCGACCATATGACCGAATTATATCCTACAACACATGAAATAGTCACATACCATAAGTATGTCCATATTTCAAATACCAAATGTGACAGGAAATAGAATAAGCATGTAAACGAAACAGAAGGAGCATATAAACTGCTACAACAATAAGGCAACATGTAGGCTGAAAGGAACAGTATTATCCATAGCATTGACTGTGGGTACGTGTTGTCCAGTACATTCAGATATGTGTCCGGAATATATCTCATCCTGGACATAGGAAAAGGTGGCATCCTACCAATGATTAGAACAGTTGGCCAAAATCCGCACATCAGCGGTCCAAGCCGAACTTGTCAGGATGTGTCACAGTTGAACGGGTATTACCCGGGTATACCAACCATGTCATGAAAGTTAAGTATGGGCGTGTACCTATGTGCGTGAGGTATAGCATGTGGAAAATCAAACATGGCAGGGTAGTCCACACAACCATACAGGTACCTGACATATGTAGGGTATGCAATGTATTATCTTGACCGTGTCATGGGCCATCAACAAAGCAGTGATGGATGGAGTGTCAGGAATATGTGTGTGGGAGGGATGGGTAATGGTATAATCCTGCAAGGCGACACTGTGTCATATGCAGAATAGGTGAACTGGAGGTATATGAGGTAGCAGCGGGTGAAGCAGAAAGAAACACAAAAACACGTATACACATCTACAATACAACCAGACAGGCCATACTGTAGAACACAATCCCACAAACATATGAATATTAAAATGTGCGATACAAATGTACAGACATGTCACCGGCATATACCCACAGATTGGTCCTGATGGAACTGGCCATATCAAATGCAACACACCTGGATGCATAATGGACTACCCAGCATCCCCTCCACAGCACACAACCCGCCCCCATACCTGAACGTCCACCAAATCCAGCCATACTTGGCCTACTAGTTTGATGCAGCCACATCTACACATAGTAACCACTACGCATATGTAGTAGGTAGTGTCACCTTAGGCAGTTTCAGGATTGCAAACTATGTATCCCTTGCATGTAAAACCCCAGCACATTTTTGTAACACCAGAAGAATGTTCATTATTGGTCTTGTTAAATTTTTGGGATATCCCTCTTGGGATAAGTAACCTGTGTAAACATTAGAATGGGTATGAAGACATGATGTCCAGTCCTGTAGATATCTGGATACAAGTTGGAATGTGCAGTAGTGGTGCACGAGACTGTCCATCCCTAGATGGTCATGCAGAACCTACTACCCAGGATCAAACACCTGCCCTTGATGCACGTGTCCCGACACAAATAAGCGAGAGAATATATTGCACACATTCGCATAGTGGCACATGGTATATGGGTGATGAAGGCACTGACGTAAACAGGATACCCCTGATCCACTGTGTGAGGGACAATTAATGTGTGTGTAGGTGTGACCTGACCAACAATGATACAATGCCAAATGTCCTGTGATTGTAGGAAATAACTATGTACCATACTGCATGTAACAGTTGCCTAAAGCGGTCAAGTCAGGATAGAGTAAATGTAATTCGTACAAGAAACAGGCGAACAACAAAAGTGCCAAAGGTATAGGCTCACAGCTAGGAAACAAATGAATGTTCTAAAACCTGCACTGACCGTGGCTATGTGTTGGCCCAAACAATCTGGTGTCACCAGTAGGGTTACCATCTGTCCCATTTTGCAAGGGACAGTCCCTCTTTGGATAGTTGTGTCCTGACAAAATATATTAAAAATGGCAAATGTCCTGAGATTGTAGGACATAATTATGTCCCATATGTTATGTAATAGTTGCATAAAATAATTGTTTCTGTATGTAAAATACCTAAATGTTACAAGAAGCAGAATAAGCAACTAAACTGCTACAACAATAAGCTTTTATGTCGGCAAATAAGTAAAGTTCTATCCATTGTACTGACCGTGGGTATGTGTCGGCCTTAAAAATCTGATGTGTGTTCCGAAAATGTCCCATCTTGGCCATTTGAAAAGGTGGCAACCCTAGTCCCCAGAATATGTCCCAACCTGTACATATGACAATGTCAATGCTACCAATGGTCAGAGCATTCGCACAATAACTGGCCAGCCTCTTAACCACTCACAAAGCCAGTGACCTTTGGAGGAAAGGTGTTGAATGAGAATGACTACTTACAACAATGAAGAGTAATAGATGCATTTAACTGCAGAAAATTAGTAGTATTATGAATCTGTCTACACGTTCCAGGTTAATAGTACTAATATGGTAGAAGTGTCCATGATTGTCCCTGAGTTGTCATAGCCTTGTCCCTGTTACAGTAGAAACAAGTCCCCAAGTATCACAGAGGTCCGCACACATAAGTACACCAACCGTCATATCAGTTGACAGGACTATTGCATACCTGTAGTGAATTTATAACTGATGTCCAGAATAATATTCATTGTATCTATAATTGCCTCTCTTTTTTTTTTTTTTTATATTTATTTATAGTATCTGAGTTTTTTCCCGGGGCCTCTACTGAAAATGAAAATATCCAGCTAGACTAGCCCGGTCAACAAATGTAAAATAAAAAATAAAAAATAAAAAATATAAATGAATGAAATAGTCAAATGGGAAGGTAAACACGTGGAAACCCCCCCAACCTGCATTATGTAGTGGAACCACTCCCTGCCCTAAATTATGTAGCGCTGACCTAATAATGTTGTCAGAGGTGCCGAAACACCTGCGTCTGTAAACACAGGTAGAATGTTAAAATCTGGACTAAGTCTATCCATGTGCTACGTCTGATCTTTGAACAGTGCCAGGGCAGTTCTAGTCACCAGTCAGCCAAGCCTAAACCCAGACCAGCAAATGAACACCCTGACAATCAAACATGCTTATGTGCGAGGACTATAGGTGTAGGAGTTCTGAATATCCTTGGAGTGAGTAGACATGCAGCACGGGTCCAGAGCAGTAGGAAACAGGGAATGTCCTAAGTGTCCCAGCAGAAGAATGGATGCCTGCTGTGTAAGGGAAGCAGTGATGCATATGTCAGAGTAGCTATGAAGCATGGGTATACATATAAATGAGCCAGAACAACAATAGTGTAGTGGTTACAGCATCCACCCAACATAAAGGCATTCCCGGTTCAAGTACGACTATAGCACATATTAATTGTGTAATGAATGCCTCTGTGCTGTAAAGCCAACATTTATACATGTAAAGGTGATCGCGTTCGCATGGGTCCGTTAACCAGATTCCATCAAAGTGGTACTTTCATAAGGAATAAGGCACATGTAATCCCAAAGAAGTGCCTGTAAACATATGTAACTCAGAATAAGGAGATGCAAGTGTGCCTGCGCAGGTGTACACAGCTATTAGCATAGCAAATTATGTTGTCTTGTACAGCTGTAACTTTTATATATATAGATAGATGTGTGTATAGATAAATATCCACAGACATAACACAAATATACAATTATATATCTACATATATATTTATATATACACATATATACATATATATAAATACATATATATATATATATATATATATATATATATATATATATATATATATATATATATATATATATATATATATATATATATATATATATATATATATATATATATATATATATATATATATATACACATATACATACATACATATATACATCGTTGAAGTGCTACGTCAACATAGTAAACAGATGGAATGTTGTACATTTTGCGACCACCTACAGTTGTAACCCGCAAATCATTCGTAATCCATAACACCAGGAAAGGCACGTATGTGCAAATATGAATGGATGGTGAGCCTGTGAATACACGAGGCAGTACAAAATGTGTGTAGAGCCCCAATGCTCATGAGAGGGCAATGTGTAAAGGTGTCATGGCTGCGATATCAGGTGTATAATGGCTGTTATGTGTGGAAACTCAACTCGGGTGTGCAGGAGAAACTATGGATATGCGATTATGGACACAGGAGTGCTAGGGTATGTTGCGCCGGGTGCAATGGAGCAGCCCATGGAGGTCAGCTAGTACATAGGTGCGATTCCCAGATAGAGCGTCATTTGCATGGAGACATGCGTGAATGGGTGTATCATTGTCGCATGTTGTGAGTCAGGGCTGGCAGCCTGGCACGTAAAACCTATACGCCACCCATGAGCGGAATGGAGTTCTGCTGTGACAACCCCAAACCGTGAAAAGCAGAAAGACACAACTACATGAAGACAACAATATGTTGACGTACAGTCACAGTTACACAAACACTCATCCTATCAACAGTAATAATATGAATGTGCACAGAAACAAACACAGTAGCAGGAATAATAGGCTGCGCATATGAGTAATAGGTCGAATGACACTGTATCACATCCCAGTTAGCAGCAGAACCCCAGACATGAAAAATGTGCGACATCTGTCTGCTGTATAATGTGCAATATACTGATCACAAGTTCACCGGAGTGAAGTGTCGGTGTCATAATGACTCAGGCAATAGTATGCTGTTGAAGCAGAGATAAAACTCAATACGCATGTGTAAGTGTCCATGTCTGGGAAATGTATAGGTTAACAGACACACAGATGTATATATAGATAAAAACGTATATATACATATATCTATATTAATTTACATACACATATATATTCATATATATATATATATATATATATATATATATATATATATATATATATATACACACACAAGGATATACTACGGATATATACAGATAGATATATATACACAAACAACAGGTATTGATATATACACATACACACAAAACAAAATATATATGTCAGTGTAGATATACACATGTAAATAAATAGGTTACTTCACAGCAATTAGGGGTAACATATTTACAGCCCGGGCATATGTGACTGGGAGGTCCAGTAAATAAACGTTGTACCCCCCACATCGCCCAGCTATGCTGGACAGACATACAGACAGGCAATACAGATCAATACACTGCCGCTGTCCAAAACACCAGTAGGAAAGTACCAGTGGGAGAGATCTGCAAGGTCTACACTTTAAACATGGATAACGGTGTCCCTTGCGGGACCCCAAAAATTCAGGGTACGTGTGAATTTGCTGACATTGATACGAGCAGGATGTAGGTGTACATGGAACAGTAGGTTGTGCAAGTGTGATAATACATGGGTTGACAAAATGTATGACATGTCCCGAGACGGGGAGAGTGGGCAATGTGTAGGGGTGTGCTCATACCCTAGCTGCGCTTGCAGTAAGTATTTGCCACGACTGCTGTAGAGGGGTGCCAGGTAGGTGGACCATGGGTATGCAATAATGGGCTTAAGTGTGCAGGTGCTGGTTGGCAGAGATGTAGTAGGCTCGCCCAGTGGAAGTCATTAATATTCCTATGTGAGCATAGCATATGCCTACACCTCCCAAACCTGAAGAGCACATCTACCGGATAGTCTGTAAACCATCGGGGGAATACATAAAGACCAAATCAGTGCTGTGTACCCGATTAGCATGGACGTCCATAATTATGTATCAGAATGTAACAAAGTCCAACTAAACACTTCCAGAACTAATGATATTAGGTGAACAGGTGGCGGAATACAGGTAATGACAGATGACAACATGTATGAGTCAGAAACAGCATGTACATCGAATAACGTGAATGAATACATATGCTCTGTGACTGTAAATGTGTCTGGTTAATAGAACCAGTCGTCTAAGTGTGTCCCACAGGGTGTTATGCATTGTTCCTGATACAGTGTTCATTCACACCCATTGGTATGTGAGTTCTGCTACTGACGGAAAGTGCATAATTTGCTGACCACCTTAGGTAGATGATGCATAATAGAAGTGGTTCAACATCCGTACGCCTGCGAGGGACACACCTGTCTCGACAGTTGTGTCCTGCAAAATGACAGTTATGGCACATGGTCTGTGAGTTCGGGAATGGAGGCTATATAGTGTGTATAGTGGTGTCAGACATTAATTTGTTGTAAACAGCTACATGTAATAGGAAACAGTATTATCAGTTATAATCAGTTATAATGCTACATGAATAACCTTAACGTATGCAAACCATGGAAGTCGTCCGTTTACTACTGGCTGTGGGTATGTGTTGCCTTGACACATGTGATAGCTCTACATATAGGGTCTATAGGGCTGCCACCATTCTGAATGGCCAAAGTGGAACCTGCTCTGTAGAAATGTCAGACGTACCAGGGCAGAATATACCTATAGCCATGCATAGTACAGAAATATACATATCGGTACAAATCAAAGCTTAGTCTAGCAGCAGTAAAGTGGTTTATGCTACTACATATGACATATCGAGGTGTCAGGTATACAAGACCTGTAACAAGCAACCAGTACAGACACGTACAACATGAGAATGTCCCCTAATCAGGACAGTTGCAATGGCTAGAGTATTATCCATACCTCTCAACTGTCCCTGCATTTCAGGTACGTCAATGAGTTTGACTGAAAGTTTAACTCTGTCCCTCTTAATCCCTCCTAAAATTAGTGACTGTTGAAGGAAAGGTGGTGAATCACACTTACTGATTAATGACAATAAGTAAGAGTTATAAACTACTTTTACTTCAGAATATGTGTATTGAGTCATATGCTCTGATTCTGTCAATGTTTCAAGTTAATAGCACTACTTTTGTGAAAGTGTTGCTGATGTTTTCTTGACCTGTCCCTGATTCTGTAGAAATGTGTCCCCAATTGGTGGAGAGGTCTGGTATTGTCACATGAGATATGCCTAATGAGGGACTGTCCCATGCATAGTGGGAAAGGTGTCACTCTTACAGTCTCCCGTCGTGCACTCTGAAAGGTGGACAACGTGCAGTAGGTATGCGGTAGCATGACTTGGCGGACAGCTGCGTTAACAAACTCAAGTCACATGTCAGCATTGCAGAGTATCAGTTCCCATGTATCAGGCAGATGGGAGCAGATCATATGAGGAACACGCATATAATATGATTATGTCACTGGACAGGCCGCCGAGTCCGTACAGTCGAACGCCTGCCATCGCAAAATGGTTACACATACCCGATATTGTTGTCATGTAGTTCGATGTAATACGCATCACAAGGGATCGCACACACCCAGCGTGAGTGACAAATGTAAGTGGAAATGTCGGTGAGCGAGTGGCTGTAAGCATGTTTGTCTACCAGTATGCCAGTAGTGCACTGTCAAAGAAATGTGGAGTCTAAATGTGTATAAGGTGCTGTGACCAGAGGTCAGCAGTGCTTAACACTGTGAAAACCCACGCACAACTGCTCCCACCTGCTGGAATGTGCCTACCCAGTCCATATCCAAAGGCGACGGTCTGTCCGCAAACAAAGAACCGCCCTATTCACATGTTGGTAGCAGTACCCTGTGCACATAGCTCATGTGAATTAACAATAGACCACGGCATATGTATAGACAATAGACCACACACACACCATACAGCACAGTCATCCAACAGTATAGCAATGTACTGGCAGATATGTCCGGACCACTGGTGTATGCATGCCTGGCCATCCTGTGTTTCAGTGTGTGAGCATGCCCAGTATGACTGTTACACATGTTGTCAACCGACATTACCATCATACCGTCATGTGTGTGAGCATGCCAAGTATGGTCAACTGTATCGCATGTGTCACATGTCCAGATAGTTAGTACTGTGTTGCTGACCCCTCCATTCTACACAGACAGGTGTCATGCTGTGTCTGCAGGGTAGCTAATGGTCATGTGGCATTGACAGTTGCTACATGTCTGCATAGCGTGGGGGGACATCCAACCACAACCACAGTCCTACACAGCACTGTGGGTGGTGCACATGACTCTCACATGTGTAGGTTTGACGGGGGGCACAGCCAACAGTTTTACACATCTGCCGCTACTGTACTGGTATACCGGGTACTCCATGTCAGTATGTGGACGTACCGAAATTGCTGGTTGGAGGGATACCAGTGTACGTCAGTTCCCAGCTTTAAATACCAGCACAGTGGTGTTGGACATCCTAGCTTACACAACCTACATCAAACTGCCTGGCCTGCTGTAGTCTGTGTGTGTCTTAGGGTGTTGGGGTCATTCATTGGGCATATCCATAGGCCATCATATATCACTTGTCTGTATTGGTCCACATCTGTCCAGCTGCATGGAACGTGTGTGGACTGTACGGACACACATGATGGTCAGCTCATAATCTGCAGTGGGTTAGGATACCCTGTGTACTACAGGCTACCATTGTGACCCCTGTATATGCTACAGAGGTCATGGTGCCACTATGGATGTGTACTGTCATTTGCCCTAACATTTGGCCACCACAGTCACTTGTATGCTTACATACATACCATAGCAATGGGTAAATACACATTCTAACACAACTGCAACTTGTTAGGTCAATAGACATACCCTGGGTGTGTTCTGGACTTGAGGACGGTGCTGGAGGGCTGCCTATGTGGGATGCAGACAGTGCACCTCCTATACATGGCCGAGCACAGGTAGTGTCAAGTTTGGCATCCATTGTAATGTGTGCGGATCAGAGAGGGGAAATCCATGGGTACCTACTGTGTCAGTGCATATGCCTTGTGTTGCCTTTTTGCCAAGGGCAGGTCATACTGTGCATGGGCTTTCGACGACTGTGCCATGCTCAGGTAGTTCCTTCACTAAGTCACACTGTGCCTGTACAGGCCTTGGCAGTGGTGTTGGGCTGTGTGGCCCTGCCCATGCTCTTCCTGCTGCAACTGTTACTGCAGGATAAGATTGTGTACTATAGCAAATACCATAACAACTTGTATGCACGTAGCTTGTGAATACTGTAGAGCTCCAACGGATGTGTCCGGATACCAGAACTGTGAACTGAGCATCCCAAACACATGCACAAGTATATGTCTTGCCTGTGCATCTGCCTCAGTATGGTGTGAGTGCTCATATGTGTGTGCATTGCTGATGGGTGTCATCAGCCACGACACCAGTGTTTACCCAGCATCCCCCACTAGGAGACTGTAGGGGATGTCCATATTGGCATTGGTGTGCTACAGCTGTGTCAGAAGCCATATATTGGAATCATCTTATCTTCCAGGGCAGACAGCACACACATGCAATCTCATGCCCTGGCCATCGCATATGGCCTAGCTGATAGAGGGTATGCCCCTGCAGTGACTGTAGGCCCTACCCCACTCACCGTGTGGTGCTACCATGTATATGTGTGTGCAGGCTATAGCACCCAATACCCCAGGGTAGTCATCCATGTGGTTGAACTGATGCATATTGCTGGTCTACTAATCACGTGTGTTGAGGACATGTACGTGCTCACTAGCATGTGTTGACATGGTGTCTGTGAACTGGTGCAATACTCTGTATGCAGATGCCTGTGAGATACCCATGATATCCCCAGTTGTGCTGTGTGAGGTACCTGTGGCTAGTACACCTAGGCCAACACATACTGTGGTATCCACTGTGATGTGTTTCCCGTGGCCTGTTTGATATGTCAGGTTTGGCAGGCACAGGGCAACAAGCTGCTGTAGGAGGTCTCTGTCCACCCCATAGTGCTCCACCATCCCCAGCCCATGTAGCCCCTGTTAAGTCATCCTGGGTCTATAAAGTCTTATGTCACCCCAGTAAGGGTTGTTCAGCAGCATACACATCCTAACTGCGCCAGCCTCCTGTACATGTTGGTATATATTGCCTGCTGCAGCCTGTCTCATTTGGTTGGACTGTATCGTAAAATGTCCCCGCAGGTATACACCAGTGGTGTAGGGTGCGGACGAAACCTGTGTGTATGATGCTTGCTCGCATTACCGTACTGTTCAGGTGCAGGCTGGCCATGTCATCTTCTGATTGTGCTGATCAACACCTGTTTGTGCAGCCTGTACACCCTGACTACCCCACCACTGCTGTCATCCCTCCCAATGTCACCAGGCAAGTATAGACACACCCCTAGCTTAGGTGTGCTAAGGCAGGAGCACTCCAAAGGCACAGTTCTGCAATGTACTTACAGTATGCATGACTCCCCTCCCATGCTGTCAACTATATTCGAGACCTGCACCCGGCTGACTACACACATACACTCCAGGGACCAGCATCACACCCTGGTGATAAATGGGATACACTAATGTCAACCTCATCTGTATAGTATAGTCTTCTAATGAATAGTTATATGACCCATACCAAACCTCCAAATCAATAACCACTGCTCAGTGTCGCTCAGATACATACACAACTGGCAACAGGTGCCTTACTATCACCATATTCGATGTCCCATGGTCTTCCCAGCAACAAAATAACCGGTGTCTACATGACTACAACCTGTGACCCTGCACACTTCAGATGATGTGCATTACCACCACGCCATGGTAGATATACATAAATCCCAGGTTATCACATACAGATCATCCGGCACAAACATTCAATAGTGCTGAATGTATGTTCACATCTATGTCCACCTCTATATCTACATATATCATATATATTATTTGTATATATATATATATATATATATATATATATATATATATATATATATATATATATATATATATATATATATATATATATATATATACATACATACACACATATACATGTATACACATATGCAGATATGGTATTTATATCACAACAGCAGACCACATGACAGCAATGCATTATACAGGAATGAAAAGGAAGCTACATGTGCCACCTGCATCATGTAGTGTTGTTACTATCAAGGCAAGTGTGTTTTGTTGCATCACACGGGTCAGACCATATCAAGGGTAAGAGTAGGGCTGCTGACAGTTACTCACCAGACCTATTGGCGAATGTATGTGTTGACAACTCAGTGTCTTGGCAGAATATGCGGGCTGTGGACACTATATAGGTCAGCAACAAAACACACTAAACACATCCCACAGCTAGCAACCCACAGATACCAACACATACGGTATAACTGCTAAACACACACACCTGCCATGTCTTGGAATCGAGCACCTACCTGTTTAGTCTACCACACTGCAGCATTATGCAGTAACAGAATGCGCTACCGAGTTCCAGCATCACCACGCTCCCACAGGCATACATCTAGGTGGATGACATCATCCGCAAAGGCAAAGACACCGATAGGGAATGTATGGGGAGTGAGCCATATAAAAGCATTACTCTTCCCCCAGTAAGCTGGAAACACACACAAACACACACACTTGGCAGGGCTGGGAGTTGAACATACACCTAACTACCTTATCACACTACAGAATTACACAGTTACAGAACACGCTACTGAGATTACTGGAACACAGCACTCCCAGAGGCATACTTCTAGGTGGATGACATCATCCACAAAGGCAAAGACACTGATAGGGAATGTATGGGGAGTGAGCCATCTAAAAGCATTACTCTGTCCCCAGGCAGCTGGAAACACACACACACACACACACTTGGCAGGGCTGGGAGTTGAACATACACCTAACTACCTTATTACACTACAGCATTACGCAGTTACAGAACGCGCTACCGAGATTACTGGAACACAGCACTCCCAGAGGCATACTTCTAGGTGGATGACATCATCCACAAAGGCAAAGACGCCGATAGGGAATGTATGGGGAGTGAGCCATCTAAAAGCATCGCTCTGTCCCCAGGCAGCTGGAAACACACACACCCACACACACACACACACACACACACATGGCAGGGCTGGGAGTTGAACATAGACATCGCATTACTCTGTCCCCAGGCAGTTGGAAACACAAACACACACTTGGTAGGTCACACTACAGCATTACAACACAGCACTCCCAGAAGCATACTTCTAGGTGGATGACATCATCGCTGATAGGGAATGTATAGAGAGTGAGCAGTCTAAAAGCATATTACTGTCCCAACGTAGACGTAGACAAACACAAGGCAGTGGTGTGAGCGGGACAACTGCCTATCTACAGAACACTATTACAACACTACATAAATACGAGATGTGCCACAGACAGTACACCCTTCAAGACAGTCAACCAGTGTGTTCAATGTAGGAATCCATCCTGATGTGGGGTATGGACATTTGTTGCCTGGATGACCTCCATCGCTATACAGAATGTCAATGGCCATGCCCATACACAGAGGCACATCACCGACACAAGGTATCACTGGGCATGCTCACACACTTAGTATCACATGTCCATTTGGAATGTACTGTGTGTCCATCTATACAACAGCATACTGGGCATGCTCACACACTAGAAGTGAAGGGCTGTCTTGCATGCACGCGGATTCTAAACATGGAAGGGCACAGTTCGGAATGTACTGTGCGTCCATCTACACAACGGCGTACTGGGCATGCTCACACACTTAGTAGTAGCAAAGGGCTGTCTTGCATGCACATGGATTCTAAACGAAGAAGGGCACAGTATGGTGTTACTGTCCCCATGTACATGAAGGCCACTCACATGTACTGATCAGTACACACTCAAGAACCATCACAAATGTCTCAGGTGCAGATCACAGAGGTAAATGCCGCATTCTACTATTTTAGCCCTCAGACATCACCATGTCCTTGGTCCAGCAACACACATCCATACATTACCAAAACACCATGTGACTCATGACCAGTGGACTGTACATAGGTCTACAGCAACTGTGCAGACTACACATGTACTGACAGGGTTTCATCATGTGTTATGCAATGCAATGATATCACTGTTCATAACCAGGTCAGCTCTACACATAACAGGGACCATGAGTCTTACACAGCTGTAACAGATGACCGTAGCTGTACACCAAAGAACACGCATGTTTGGATACGACATACATGTAATCACAGTGGATATGTACATGGACCACACACACACACACACACACACACACACACACACACACACACACACACACACACACACACGCGCACAACACATATGTACATAGCATAGCTTTTGCTGTCCTCCATGCAGACAATTGGCTACAGCAATCACACGCATGCACATGGAAGGTAGGTCCATGGCTGTTGAATGCTAACAGTACATAAGGTAGCAATGTTGACCAAGGTAACATTCCCTCTGTACTAGTTACCCATGACAACCATCATATCATTCAACAGTCCATGTGTTATGTATGTCATCACACATGTCCACCAATTGCAATGCATGCAAACATGGCTACATGACAGGCATGTAGGACCAACACACATGTACATGTAGTGGTGTGCATGCAGCTACCATGCATGTGCAGTAGCTGATGTATGTAATTCATCTGTGCATAACTACAACATGTAGTTTCAATGCAGCCCCATCATTGACACCTGTATATGGTGAACTACTGACAGTATGGTAAGATGTACATCAGGTATGGGTGGATGTGTGTGTACATAACGTGGTGATCCACCTTTGCAGATGGATGTTTGCCGAAGACGGCTCACAGGTGTGTCACAAGCCATCCTACAATTACATGTGCAAACAGTACGCTATGTTACTGTTACTTGACGGTGAAGACATACAACCTACACAGCGGTCAGGGTGTTACTGACTGTAAGTTACTTGATGCCTGTAACACTTCCATCCTCCTGTGTGCATATAGCAGCACAATTGCCGAAGTTAGCGTTGGTACACATAATGCAGCCAATACTGCTGCATGTCTGTCAGATGTATCATCATATAACAGATGTATCATTCACAGTACTGCCATGTGTGTTTGTTTGTGTGACCATATATGTCACATATGGTGGGGAATACATCCCAGTTGTTACACACCCCTGTACACTGTTGTAGAGATCTGTACATGCTGCAGTGTGGAAAGCATGACGTAGGCAGGGGTGGTGTGTGTATCACACACATGTCAGCTATCTGTATGTGAATGACATTTGTGGACTCCACCGTGTGTGTGTGTGTGTGTGTGTGTG
Organism: Protopterus annectens; assembly: GCF_019279795.1. Lineage (NCBI taxonomy): Eukaryota > Metazoa > Chordata > Ceratodontiformes > Protopteridae > Protopterus > Protopterus annectens. The sequence goes on from NC_056734.1 coordinate 201,970,473, forward strand.
TGTGTGTGTGTGTGTGTGTGTGTGTGTGTGTGTGTGTGTGTGTGTGCGTATGTATGTATGGCTTTCTGGTGCATGGAGTGAGGCTATATGCTACCATTCAGAACAGACAGGATCCCTAACCCCTCATGGTGATGCAGTCTACTACCATGTTGATGCCATCGGTATCAGCCTTACTGGCTACCTGTACATGTTCATTGTCTGTGTCATGTGGGTGCACAGTGCTGTGAGGGTGATTACCACATAGGCAGGGGTCCTCACCTCAACACTATCGAGTGTGAGTTATAGTGTTGTTGACCCCGTGAGTGTGGGCATGTTACTGTGTTTTTCTGTGCATGTCTGTGTGTGTCCTTATCCTGCAATGTGACAGGGTATTACTGCTACACAGTGAGGCATCATGCTATCAAGCGGCCTCTAATGTTATCATTGGCCAGACCGCTGTGTAAATCCCCTGCACCATGTCAACATACCTGTGATGTGACCTGGTATGGATGTCATGTCTCTAGCCACTGTAGCCTATTAAACAGCCCACATGCTTCGGGATCAGTAGATGTGTGGACATCTGTGGAATGGTAGCCTTTCTAACAGTGAGGTTGAGGCTACGTATAGCATGTTGGTATTGCCATACATGCCTGTGAGTACTCCACATTTACACATGTGAAACTGCAAACACTGCTACTTATTGGCACATGCAAGTAGACCTTAAGGGGGGAAGCAGGGCATCATTACCAACATGCTGTTACTGTTGTTACCAAGACACATACTATGAACATACAACAATGCACTCCAACTGCAAACACTGTAACGTAATGGCACATGCAATTGGACCTAAAGGAGGGAAGCAGGGTATAATTACCAACATGCTGTTACCATTGTTACCAAGACACATACTGTGAACATATAACAATGCATTATAAACCTTACTACATGATATGTCTGGTGCGTGTCAACAGTACACAACTAATGTCATCTACACTTATCTCACTATTCTGTTCACCCTGTGCATCAGACCTTATGAGCATGTCCCTGCACCAATGGTGTGGATGACAGGGATGTGGCACAGGCATCATCATATGGACAGGGTGATAATGTTTGCCAGGGGCATAGGCTGCACCAGTGGATGACATCATGTGTGTGGGTAAGATCCGGCGATCTGATTGGACATGTGTGGTCGATATGCATGTGGGTGTTGTGGTGCCCTACAGATGTTTCTGCTGTGTGCGTGTATGTGTGCACACAGTTCTGCCTTTTGTCAGGCCTACACAGGGGTATTATTGACAGCTCCAGATTGTACAGACCAGGATGTACAGCTCACTGTGTCCGGCAACTGCCACGTGACCTGTGCCTGCCAGGGGTTGCACGGGCACTACCAGGCAGAGGTACAGATTGGCTACTGTCTGATGACACTTGTCCACTGGATCCGTGTCCCCACTGGGAATGTCCAGGGCCACGTCCCCATGGCCTGCTGTGTCCTGGTGTGGACAGCGCAGCACCAACTGCACTGCTACTGCTACCAGCACTATGGGAGCGGGCATGTGAGGTGGCTCGTTCACATTGACCTGCACTAGGTGGTGTAGCTGGCCTACGTCCACGTGGCCTACGCCTCACTCCTCCCAGATGTTCCAGCACAGACAGCTCACGCTCATGGATTGCCATGCCATGGTCAAGGATTCCAACCATGTCACCCAATCGCCTGTCCAGAACATCAGCAATCTGCTGTTGAGCATTTGCCAATGCCTGGATGTTGTCATTTAGAGTACAGATAGCAGGCCTCTGAAGCCTCTGCCCTTCACTGCTCTGCCATTCAGCACGTGCCTGTGCCGCCATTACAGTCTGGAACATGCGTCTGGTGACACCAGCTGCTGTGCTCTGTCCTGCAGGTGCATGTCTGCCAGATGTCCTCCTACGGGCAGCACTGGCCACATGCCTGTGTGGCACATCTGCAGTCATTACACTGACACCATGGTGTGGAGACAAACCTTCAGTAGCCACCATACATTCCTGTTCCAAGCTAACACACGCTGACTGTCCTTCCTCTATGGCCACTGGTGATGGGGTATGTGTTGGCATGAGAACTGTGTGCGGGGAAGAGGGGGACATAGCTGAGATGGCAACCACTGGCACAGATTCAGCCCCTGACAACCCTGCCTGTACCTCATGCATATGTTCATCACTGCTAGTATCTGTAGGGACACTAACATCAGATGGACCGCAGGAGGGTAACGCACCTACATCACCTGTGAATGCAAAGAAAGACTCTACATTACAATAGACACACAGACACACCATGCATGTGATTTGATAGATGGCATGCAGCATGCATGTGATACAGAAGATGGCTTGCAGCTCAGACATTAATAGTGGTAGTTAGCATACCTCCCTGGGTTGCACACAACAGCAAGCAGGTGTCATATCAGTAGCCATGCAGTTCACACAATCATGGTAGTAAGCATGCATCCCTGTGATACACCATGTGGACCAGCACAGGTTAACAGTACACATGGCTGAAGTGACCTTGACATGTAGTCTGCTGATGTGTGCATTGACACGCATACATGTCTGACACAATGGTGTCCTGACACATGTACAGCGTTGTAATGGGTATCACATTGCAGTGTTGTCTGTATGCCCTACAGATAGAATGCACTTTTAGTAAATGTGCATGAGCATTGAAGGGTAGTGTGAGGCGCCTACATTGCTATACAGTGTGAAGTACAGACACTGTGCCATTGCATGGCATCATGAGGCGTATATAGTGCTATACAGTGTGTAATACGCACACAGTGCATAGCCATAACTGCGTGCATACACATTACATAACTGTGGATTGTGACCCACATCGCTGAGATGTATACACACCAAACCATGCTGTGTCATGTGACAGGTCACTGGAAGATCTACGGATGACACCTCTGCACAACTACAACAAAGTCTTAGCTGCCTGGCAACCATGTACACACATGGCAGACTTGTCAATACACCATGTCCCACATGACACTAATGTACCACTCACACGAAGTGCACGGCTGATGGTGATGTCCTACAGCAGCAAGGGAAATGTACGGTATCTGTGGCTTGATGTGGTGTTAATGTCTGTGGCAGCTGTAAAGGTGACTACTGTCATGCTATGACACAGTCATGATGTTCAACACATCTTATATGGTCGAATTAAGTGACATCTCCACTAGCTGTGCACAGGGGTTTAGGATGTCCAGTGTTCCACATCAACTATATAATCAGTCAACTAAGGCTATAGTTGGACCATGTGTGGACAATGTGCAACAGGGTGCATATACATCACAACTACTGTGTGGCTACATGTCTCTGGCCATCCTCCATGGCCATGTGTGAACATGAGTTGGCCAAATGTTTGTGATGGCCATCTATTTCACATGTCTGTGTTGTCCTGTATGACATACACCCATAGATGTCAGATATGTCACTGTCCACAGGGCTATGCAGACAACGGGTTGTATGTTTGGTATGTGGGGTATGTACTATGGGATAGTGAGACAATATTGCAGCTGGAACACTACATGTCTGGGACATGTCAGATAGCACATCACAATGTGTGCACCCATTGCAGGGGCATATTACACAATGGTGACTCCTGTGGGCTGCCCATATCCCAGCTCACTGTGTGGTACTGTTTGCATACCACACATGTGTTGTTCCAATGTATAGTACATATGCCTACATTAAACACCTCCACCGTTGTATGCACAACTGTCCACACATCTAGCAATGACAGATACTGTGGTTTCATGTCAGTGTTTCATTTAGTTTGTATACATTGCACATGGGTAGCCAGTCTGAATGATGACAGATGTGACCTGTATATCGTGACTGGACCATACATTATGTGTACATGTGTTAACTGGCCACATGGCGTAAAGATATATGCATTAACATGCCTGATACTGATAACTGTCTCACCTGCAATGGACTGATGTCTGTGCGGAATGCCAGAGGTACCTGTATAGGGGTGACACAGCAGTTTGAACATTATCCATGACTGTATGACAGCCACAGGGTGCACTGTGCATGTTAACACATTCGCCTGTACAATAGCATATAGTATGCACATGTGTGCATACACAGGGTAGCATACTGTAGTATGCGGCATGTGTGTAAACATACCTTGCATATGATGTTACATTACATATTGTACAGTGACACATGCAACTAAATGGGATATAATAGTCATATGTGCAGTAGTGACTTACCAGACAACTCCAGGCTGATTGGTTGGGAGGCACCCACCTCCACGATGGCAGCTAGTGTTTGTGGATGCTGTTCTGAGGGTGTCCCCAGGCTGGCCAGTAGCTCCTCGGTGTGTGTGTGAGTGGGGGCTGGGTTGGTGGGCCACCACCTGTTCCACCTTGTTCCCTGGCGATTGCATTGGCATGCTGTTTCGCATGTCGTATCAGGTCTGTGCAGTGTCTGCGCACCTGCTGGTAGGTGCAGTTATGGCCACTCACATCATTAACTCTCCTGCGAAGTTCCTGCCACAGGTCGTCACGCTGCTGGGCAAGCTGTGGCACATGGCTGAACAACACCTCATAGCTCTCATGGAGGTACGGAATGAGGTCATCATCTTCCTGGCAGCTATACGCTTGCAGGGGTGAACGAGGCATTATCTGGAAGACATAATGATGGAGGCAGGTCACAGTATCACAGAGATGTACAGAGATACAGCTGCACATACATTTGTATTAAATCTAGTACATCTGAACAGTTATCTTTGCAAATCGTCATGACACTGACACGACTGCCATGTTTGTGTCACACACATGTAACACCTGTTATGCATTGGATATCATCACCATATATGTGTGTCACCTCATTACATTGTTCATACTCCATGTGAATGCTGTCTTGATGTGGGCATGTCTGTTTGCCTGTACTGGTGTTCTTACCTATCAGCACATGCCTGGATGTGTCCACAGTAATGCTGTTGACCTTGATGCTGTGTATATGTCACATATCAACACATACACTTCCTTAATGGACATGAGCAGTGACAATGCACACATATGCACGGAAACCTTTACATGCATGTGTTTTGCCATATACATCTACACGGCACTGTACAACAGTTCAACATCCTGCCATGTATCGCTTGTGTTGCACATGTAATAGACATGGGACAATGGCTAGCCGGATGTCATTCACAGGGATGGTTATCAACTATGGCATGTACGGTCAAGGTTTTCTAGCTGTATCCGACAGCCATTTTGCCACCGCAAGGTGCAGCAATGCCACATTACTGATCCAGACAGTTAATAATACATCTACCATGCGGTTATCGCACCATGTATGACAGAGATGACATGTGCAGCTTTGATGGACAGGGTTGCATGGTATGGCAGGAGTATGTAACATGTATGGCACAGGGATCTGTCCAGCATGTGGCGATCCTTGTAGTAGGACGGTGGCTGTCCATGACGTATGTCTTTCAGATCAGGATATGTATGTGCAGCATGTCAACATCACAGTGTAGCACATGTCTTTATGCAAGGTAGCCAGCATGCTGTATAGTGGAGGTGAGGATTGTGAAGGCTGATATCGCCCATCCACGCATGGCCAATATCCCTTAAAGGTGATATGTGATCCGATATTGGTCACCCGAGTGCTGAGTATGCCTGTGAAATGATCTCCATGCTCATTGATGGCACCCTGACATGACATGGGTGCCTCATATGACTACCTAATAGGCCTGGAGACGTCACCAACTCAGGGAGGTGAACTGCACAGCACCATCCCATCCACAGTGTCCATAATGTTGACCGCTTCCTAGGTGGTAGTTAATGGGTACAGGGTTATTCACCTAGCAGTGACAATGCTATTATCAGCTGTCAGATTGTCCACATATATCAAACACCTCACCCACAAAGCCCATTCTGTATGTTGTCCACAACACTGAGACAGCTATTGCTCCTAGGTCATGGACATTCACATCCGTACATACACAGATGCCTCCCATTTGTCTGTGTGGTATTGGCTACACTGAGGGGGGAGTACACAACAGTATCCCTGTTTTATGGTAGCTGCCACTGGTGTCATATGCACATGTCACTCAGACACCTTTTTTAGTGTTGCTTCTGTCAACAGGCCACTGGTAGAACACTCCTGTGACATACGAAGGTACATCTAGTATACTCAGTGTAGCTGGAACACGGTATGGGTGATGATGTCCTATGACCTGTCACAGGTATGCTATGCAGTGTGAAATCATCCGTACTGTCATCTACTTCTGCACTGCTAACATCTACGTTGATAAAGGTTCATAGACTTGCAGACCATACTCAGCAGGGTAATAGTGCAGTGCCTCCAATTATGACTGTCGTCTCCACTTGTGGGTTGCAGTGGGATGATATTATCCAACACCCTACCTGTATTGCATATTCATGCTCAGCACTTGTTCAGAACATGTGAGCACTTCATGAGCTACTGATTACTATAGCACCCATTCCAACTCATGTTTTACAAGTACACTGTCTGTCCTTACATTCCCAGCTTGCTTACATGTACACATGTAACTCACATATCTTGTGAGACATGGTTGAATATACAGGCATGTCCAAGTGTCACGTACCAGTGCTATTGCCTGTCTATATGATGAATATGGCAAACATGTGGCAGTAGAGCAATTGTCTCATGTACACAGTCAATGCTCACCTCCCAACATACGACACTACAGCCTGTGGGAGATGCACATATGTGGCCATGTTGGGGGTAATGCTCTCACCAACCCTGACTGGACCTGATATTCATGTGGGGACGTTTAACATTTGCAACACACCCCACTCATCACATAGTCTCACTAGATCTCCACCACCACAGGCCACACATAGTATGAGTCCGACATTTGCAGAACCTCTCCATACTCTGTGTAGGCACCAGAGGCAGCCCCCATTACCAAACATAACAGCAATTACTTGTAGCCCTCAGACGCATGTGTGCCCATCAACTACAGCCAATAGGGTGTTATAACATACCCAACACACCGGTCATAGGTGACTCTGTAAGCGTTCACACTGATACACCAGGGATCACTGCAGTGGCTGTACTGTACAGAGGTGCAGGTAACACATGGCTCTGCTGTTCACAGACAGGACACTACCCTAGAGAGGTGCTGCCAGTGTAAACACTGTAGTTGGGCTTACGCATAGACTTGCCAGACAGCATAGTACCTCACTATGTACCTGTGAAGCTATTACATGTCCTTTGTGCATGGTTAATTGAGTTGTTCTTCCATTTCGATTAGCTACCATGCTGTTATAGTGTCCCGTGACTACAAGCCATATGTATCCTGTTATTGTGTATCGTACTTGCCAATTGACAATACCTTTTGTTTGCATGATATAACAGTTGTGCTGTGTAGAATATCTGACATATCTACCTTTAATACGGTACATTACACATATTTTACACATTATCCCATAATGCAAAGCATACTTGCACAGCAGGACCACCTTAGGCATGTTATTGTCGTTATATGCCCATACACATGCTTACTGTGACAGAATATCAACATATACTATCCCGTGCTATGGCACGTACTTGTTGGACATACCCTACCACTGACAGCGGGTGGTGTGAAATTGTTCTGTTTAAAGCCCTCATGTAACATAGGTTCATAGGTTCATAGGTTTATACTAGGCTATCGGCCCTAAGGCATTTATAAGCCTAGCCCAAATTTTTGTGGCTTACGCCACCCCTTATATGAAAAAATACTGTGCCCATTAGTTTATTGTGCCTCTGTCCAGCAGTGACACAGAGATGATTCCCCGGGGTAAACCTACGATCTCCCATCCAAAGGTCAAGATTTCTCTTGAACAGAGCCAGCAAGGTGCTCTGCCTCACATGGACCGGGATTTTATTCCACAGCATAGGGAGTCTCTGAGTGATAAATCTATCCCTCCAGCACATCCTATTTATGTCTGTGCTAAGGTTTAAGTCACTTGCTCTAGTGGTTTTGGTGGATTTGGATTTTTTGAGGTGGAGCATGTCCATTAATTCCGGGTTGGACATGGCATTGTATGTCAGGCACATGTCACCTCTTGTTCTACATCCCTTGTAGTGTATGTGATGTTTACTTTGTGGCCCACAGAAGGACACACAATTTGTACAAACGTTGCTATGCTCAACAAGACATCACTACAGAATACCTTTTCCCACTTTATGCATTGCGTACACTTTTAATTACTACAAAACAGTCTCTATGTACACTAACATACTGAGTGTTCTACATACCTTGTTAGTGTTCCGAATCTTTGTAAATATCTCTCTTACACCTTTACTGTTTAAACGGTTCTATGGTATGAGCATACGGTTTGAATGTATGGCAAGTCTTCCTTATATACGTCGATATCTGTAACATGTGGTTTCCTGCCACCAATTGGTGTTCCTGAGTAAATTATTACATGCACATCAGCTGTGCAGCTACTCCATTCGCCAATTACATGGCAACAGTGGGGTATAATTTAATTCTCCACTTGGGCGTTGCCCTTTTGCCCTACCTTTGGGGAGATGGCCTGTATGTGTTTTGTTGTGAGGAATTACAAATGATATTTGTAGAGACATGGATATTTTGAATTCATGTCCCCTGTGGATTGTGTGTGACGGCTGGAGTATGTGGTTCTACATGTAAGTGTACCTGTCATCTCAACCATCTGATAAGGGACTATTGCAAACAAATCCTGTAACATCGCCGTCTGTTCCATTATACAACAGCTACGATTTCACATGACACCTTTACAAATGTGTCTCTCACAAGGTATGTTAATGGTTCTTCAGATATAATTGAGTGAGTGGATGTTTGTGATGTTATTACAGTCTGTATTGCAATTGTTTCATGTGTGGGGGAGATGTAGGTGGGTGTACATAGCATATACAGGTTTGTGGAGACTGCATTCCTACATATTCCATATATGTGTGTGGGCTCCTTCCCTAATTGAAGACCTATCACTTAGTAGACTGAACTATGGTTGTTACAGGCTTATACATTGAGCCATTGTTAATTGGTTTCTATATAGTATGCAGGTGAGGTTGATACTTCCATACCTCCATAAATACAGCGATATGTAAAGGAATGTTGCTAAATGACAGCTGTCTTGTGTATTTTTGTCACAGATATTTGCACTCATTGCAGTTGTGTTGGTGACTGAGCCTCTTTGGCATGGGTTGCAACCTTTTCAAATGGCCATAGTGGGACATTTGCAGGACACATATCGGAGTTTACAGGCCGACACATACCCATGGTCAGTACACAGGATAGAACATACTTTTATCCTGAATACATACTTATTCTTGTAGCACTTTAGCTACTTATCATGTTTCATGTATCGTTTACGTTTTGTAAATACAGGCATAACTATTTAATGCAACTGTTACATAATATATGGGACATAATTATATCCTACAATCTCGGACATTTGTCTTTTTTAATATTTTTGTCAGGACACAACTGTCCAGGGAGGGGCTGTCCCTCTTAAAGTGGGACAGATGGTACTGTATGCCTACGGCCAACTATGACCACACCTACCGTACTGCTCTACCTCCGAGTTAGCACTAACAGACACATGATGAAAACAAACACACACACACACACACACACACACACACACACACACACACACACACACACACACACACACACACACACACACACACACACACACACACACACACACACACACACACACACACACACACACACATTACAGTCCCATGGAAACGCACACGGCACCCTCAACACACACATACACAGACTACAGCAATCACAAACACAGTTGAACACAGTACCTACATGGACTGCAACACTGTCAGCGATAACTAAATGTCCCTTAATATCGTGATAATATTACACACGGTTCCAGTGTTCCGGTACTGTGTTCTTTCAGTCTTTTAGCCTCGTGATTACGCGTGTCGGTATGTGACACATTCCATAGTTGGCAGTATCCTATTTATTTCTACCTCCATGGTTGTGTACATGTCATTGACCTATCTATATATTTGCAGATATAGGTGAATCCGTATATATCAACATATATTTCTCTATCTCCCTTTCTATCTGTATTATATATATATATATATATATATATATATATATATATATATATATATATATATATATATATATATATATATATATATATGTGAGAGAGAGAGAGGGAGAGGGAGAATACACCTTCCATTGTGTACATGTCGGTGTATACTGTTTCCTGGACTCTGCACGTTTGTGTTTGAACCTGTCACATTACACACCTGCCATTGGTACATCTTGGGTAGCTTAGTGTTAGGTGATTGTGTGTTCTACTCCTGGCAGTGGTCGTTTTACCCTTCAGAGCAGGCACTATTAGTACAGGGGTGAATAATGCTAGTTCCACCTGTTCTGGACATCATTGACCGTGATCTGCATGATATTCATAGAAGCTTAGCCCTGTTTCGCGCATATCCGTATGGTCATGTTTAAACGACGCTTATCAGCACTGGGCAACTCATATTCCCGCTAACATGTGTTAAACCTGATCTGATGACCTGCATCCACCATCCATTATTCGTGCCTTCGGGATTATGTAACGTCCCTTGCAGGACGTGGTACCGGGAACATGCACGACAGTCTGTGCATTTACCACTTGGGCATCTGGGATTTGTACGCGTGTTATGGTGTTTTGTATGTGGACTGTACTATGACTGTTACTCCATACTGCAATCAAATGGGTAATTCAGTTAGTTTACATATGGATGGGACCTATTAATGGTATGTCCAAGTGATGTTTAATGGATGTGCCCCAGCATTGGGAATGCATGTCACAGTGAGCTACACCTTCACACAAGCATAGGTGGAGCATGATGGGGTGACAGATATCTGTCATGGGTACACCCCATGATTTGCCACTACATCCATGATGACATTGTATGTAGCCCCTCATTTACACACCAGGGAATCCATGCAGAGTGTGTGGGGAACAGTGATTACACACATGGATCCCACAATTGGCTCTGCTCCACTGAGGGTCACTTGGTTACTCGATGTGGTGGCGACAGCAGACACTGTTTGCCTCGATTGATGAATGGCCTCTGACAATTGGGCGTGTACCTACCGATGTACCTAGGAACCTATACATACAGTACCAACATATACTGATAGGTGCATGTACTGTTCAGGTGTTGACAATCCTTGTTCCAATAGCTGTTGTGTGTGCAATGGTTGAGGGCTGCCTATGTAGGATTCACACAGTAGGCCACCTATACATTACAATTTACAGGTGGTTGTGTGTGTGTGCCATCCATTTTACTGTGTGTGTAGGTGGAGAGGTGTGT
>NC_056734.1:201986800-202046800 GCF_019279795.1 Protopterus annectens
TGTTTTGAACTGTCGATGGTTTCGTTTCGCTGTAGTGACTTTTGTTATTTTAACATGTTGTTGGTTTGACATGAACCCATATGACCATATCTACAGTATTACGACTAAAGATAAAACTAATGCCTTATTTCGGCATGTAGACAATAAAGGTGATGACCATTATTTTACTTTTAGTATTCTTGATATAATAGAAATGGACCCTAGAGGTGGTGATATTAAAAGTTTACTAGCATATAAAGAAACATGGTGGCAAATATGTTTAGATGCCACCACTTTTCCTGGATTAAATGAATTTATATCAACTAAATTGTTGTTATTAGTATAAAGTGTTATTATAAATTATAAGATATTTTTATATTTATATATTTATGTAATTTTAATTAAATTCTAGTAGTTACTTTACATTTTATAGTTATAATTTTATAATTTCATAGTTACATTAATAAGTTAATATTTGATTAGTTGTTTTTTAAAAAAGGAAAAAAAAAATTTAACGAAAATGGAACAGTCCATTAATATCTTTGTTGTCCCTAGAGTTATTATCAAATAATACAATTCATCTGCATAAGAATACAAATATATATTTAATTTCTATATTCTCTATCATACATATTTTTTTAAATATATATGTATTTCATACTTTTATTTTTTAGGTGTATTGATAGTTATCAAACATCATACAATATTTATATTTAGTGTGTTTTTGTAAAATTTGTTTTTTAACAATTATATTAAATTGCTTAGCAACATATTTATATTTATATATATATTTATAGATAAAAAGAAGAATGTAGTTGCCTTGTCTAAATCTGAGAATTTTAAAGGTTTGGCAGAAGGTATTTTAAATATTTAAATGTTTAAATATTTATATGTTGTGGAAGGATTGATTGTTATTGTTATTCATTTATCCAATAATGTGTTTGTATATCTTTAAAATGGGGTGAGCACCAAAAAGTTTATTTAAGTAGCGGAATAATTAAAATGTAACAGTTCTGATGAAGACCAGTTATTATGGTTGAAAGCGCTTAACTCATTTTCATTTACTATATTTTGTTTGTTTGTTTTATCTGCTTGTCGTATCAGTTCGTGTTCATGCTTTGTTACAATAAACTGTGGAATACAACTTATTTAGCAGTCGTTGGCACTTATTGGTGGATTCCAAAGGTATTCTTGTTATTTATTTGGGATGGTATTATCATTTAGGTACAGAATAAGCATGTCAGGTATAGAAGAGATTTTTGAAGCCTGATATTGGTTTTAATACAGTTGACTCTCAGGATGTTTGCTTGAAGGCATTTGATTTTTATTAGAAAATAGTTCAAATTAATACTTTCATTCAAACATGGCACTAAACCTGAGTAAAAGTTTAACTGTCACAGAACTTCTTACTGACCAAATGCCATTCCCAAATCACCACCTTCTTCTCAAAAAAAATTGCTGCAGTAGACAACTTAAATTTCTTAATATTCCATCATTATTTTACATGCTTAGAAAGAGAATTTAATGTACAATACATGTTGATATATCAAATATGTTCAGTTATTCTTGATCTCTAGGTTCTGTTGGCCTTTTCCTACATAAAATACAGGACACATCCTTCACCAAGCATGGTGTACCAGTCTTGTTGTATTGTTAATATATCTAGCTTTAATACCAAGACCATATACGTACCCATACTCTGAATTACCTATATAAGGATATTTTTCAAAACATCTGCAACTCGCACAAACCCATCATGCATAACTACTCTCCTTTTACCTGTTTCCAACTATTTAGATGATACTTTGCTCCTTAAAGGATAACTTTTCTGATTTCTGAACATTGTATTTCTGTGCCTTGGCACCACACTAATGCCAAAATGGCATTCCTACGATTTTTCAAAACTTGCTTAATCAATTAAGTATTGGTTGGTGCTAGTTTATCTCATAGCCAGCATATTATCTTCCAACCTTAAATCTGGTGTGCTCATGGCAATTACTAGACATATGGCCCATGAGACTACTTAAGAGCTTAGTTCAATTTTTCCAGAACTCTGTCTGGTTAACTTGTTCAGGGTCACAGAAGAGGCAAAGCTGAGTCTGAGAGAATCAGACACTAGACTGCAGAAAGTAGCTTGGTGATAGTTTATATCTCTAATCCATTGTGTTAACTACCAGGCAGGTAAGAGAGCTACTTCTCATCTAGGATTCAAACCCAGATACTCACCGCTGCACTCAGGAAGAAAATGTCTTTCCCTATCATCAACAACTGCTGCAGGCTAACTCCCGCATTTAGGTATAGACACCATCTATTTCACTTTTTCAAAAATAGCATTACCTTCAGATATTAGTCTTAAAATACATACAATCTGCCCTTTTACAATATTTCAAATAATTTACTTTGGATGCATACCATCATAATACAAATACTGACTCAAGCTTATTTCTTAAATGCCATAGTGATCAACATATTAGCAGCACTTTCATCCTTATATACTTTGACATCTAAGAAATCTATTTATTGCATTTAAAATGCTCAAAAAAGAGTAAAGTATTATGTCAACAATTCACTTTTAAAGGGGGTGATTTCTTCATTCTATGTTTCTTTGGCTATATTTGAAAAGCTTCAGAGTCATTTGCCATATAACAGTTCAAATAGTAGAAATCCAACTGACATGTAGGTACTTGTCTTACAACAAAGACGAGATATGGAAGCAGTTTGTCCCATTTTCTCCCATCTACTTCTATAGCCTTTCATAGCATAAATTTTTAAAGTTTTATTAAAGTGCTAACTAGCCCATCAGTTTGGAGGTGGGTGTACAAATGTCTTTATCTGTTTCCCTTAAAAGAATTAGGCATAAATTCATGCATTCTTTGGACATAAATAAAAAAAATTTAGTTAGTGAGAATTTCTTGGGGGATTTCTAACGTAGCAAATAAAGCAGTACTAGTTCAGTTATTCTAGTTGTTTGGTGACTCTCTTTATAGGAGTACTGCTTCAGGAAATTTCATTGCATAATTAAATTACTAGGATAGTCTTAATTCGGTTTGACAAGAAAACTCACAATGACCATTGTTTTGTGTTCATATGGGACATCCACAGCAGCTAAGGGTATTTGTAAATACTCTGTTGGGTGCTGGCCGTTGTCATTTTAAGTAAGTTGCACAAAAGTTCCCTACATCCTAAATAGTACCATGCTGGTGAAATCTAACTAAAATTCTGGCTTTTGTTTTATCCATTCCCAAATGAGTTCTCAAAATATGGTTATCAGCCATCTTCATTACTAGAGTTATAAATTATAAATGGTCTTGAAACTAACAACAGGTTTAGTAACTTTTCCCTGTTTGGTTATTTTGTTGATGAGGTCATTTCTTACTTCAAAGTGGGTGTTTGTAATTGGTTTATCTGTTCCTATTATTGTCTTCCTACTGAACCTTCTTACATGTGGTGGAGACTGTGTCAATACAAATATAAGCATAGTCTTCTTCACTTCATCTATTTCTTCCTATAAAATGCAATCCATAAAAATAAATGTATTCTACTGGTAGCTTTCCTTTCCCTTCTTCAATATTTCCTTAAGTTCTTTACCCTTCAGACTCCTCCTTTTCCAGACCGACTCTCTGCTTTGGTATAGCAGGGAGACACTTGGGTGTGTGTTCATGTTCTCCCTTTACTTCTTTCTCCAGTAGGAGTTTCCTCTGTCCCATCATCATTTTCCACACATACTTTCCATAATTACAGACCATTCACTATTAGTTTATCCATTTACTTCTCTTATTACTTTAATATCAAGAATCTTTTAGTGAGATTCAGTGTCTTTGTCAATCTCCACACTGGAGTCCTTATATTGTTTTAACAGCTGAATTTTCTTTTTGGTAAGACTCACTATTACATTTATTTATTTATTTATTTAACCCTTTCACAAAGAGCCAAATCTTAGCTCCTTTTTTGTGTTGTAGCTCTGCACCTATTTCTTTACTGGGGCTATATATTTCCAACACTATACCTGGTTGAACATTTCCTCCCATAACTTACATAACTCTATAAGATGGAGACATATTGGCCTGCTATTATACTGTATGTTAAGACAGTCAATATAGAGAGACGGTGTACCACTTTACCAGAAGTACATTGTATTTCATATTTCTACCTTTATTACAGGGTATTCCCGCTCGTCTTCATGAGCACATGTCATGGTTTTCTTTTTACTACATGGTTTGTGCTTGCACATATATTGTGCATTTCATTTATTTTTATAAATAAGGATAGAAAAGCAATCCACATTCTTCAAATTCATCTCAGGAGCAGTGTCTAATTGAGTAACATGCTTAGTGTCACACAGTAGGCAGATGGAGGTTGAGAGACTCAGATCCTGGACTTAAGGAAGTAGCTCACTTACTCAGTCTTAATCCTCTATGCTAACTGCCAGACCTTCTTTAACTAACCTAATTACAGAAAATGTATGCAAAGTTTTAATGATTAAAATTATATTCCTTGAATCTAGCAATCCTTGCATGTTTTCTTTCTACCACAATATTGCACATAACAATTCTGATAATAGCACAATCACAGAAAGCATATTCATCAATTTTACTAGCTAAGTATTCAACATTATTACATTCCATGAGTACACATTTCATAGGTGCTTTTAGGTATAATTGTTGGATAGCATTAATAGTTTTTATAGGCATAGTAGGACACTTAAAATAATTTCAGATGGCAATAATTGTTTTTGTTTGTTGCCACAGCAACATAGTTAGATGAAGGCTTGTTATAAGTTCTTTATGTTTGGAGGTCTAATTTAAGCTTTACAGTTTAAGTTAACAAGTAATTTTCCACCAAAACAACTAACTATTGAAATTCTTTATGGATACTCTGAATTCCTATTGTTCTTAAACTAAAGGAGATTTTATTTTTAAACTTGTCCACAACTAGCATTTCTAACATTTAACTTACTATGCTCACATGAGGTTCTAGCCACAGTTTTAAGATATACATTGTCATTCACTTGTAACTTTAAGGGTCTGTGTACGCTAAATATCTAGGTAAGGAACTTAAGGAATTGTGATTCAGGAAAAGCTAAAGCCCTTCCCAATATTTCCTTACTTCAGTTTTTTGCAGTCCTTGACATTCAATTATTTTAACTCTGTAAAATGAGATTATAAAATCATGAGCCACTCAGCTTGGGCCACTGCTATTACAGGTTCATAGGTTTATATTTCAGTACTAAAATAGATGCCCTTGCAGGCCATCTTAAACAACCCAGTTTCCCTTTTTTTGCTCAAATTAACCTATCCCATTTGGTTTGAAGTTGGCCTTTCCCATTCCATGGTTAATAATTATATATTACCCCTAATGAGAATAACTGTGATCACACCATTGATAACTTGAGGGGACCCATGCACAGGACAAAGTATTTAGGTGCTGCCTCTATCTACCAGTAGTGCAGTGGGTATCCTGAATACTATCCAAAATCCACCAGGTAGGCATCTATATCATCTTCCTTGCTGAATTTTTTTAGAGGGACACCGGCTCTGGATTTTGAGACACCCCAGTGAAGTTAATTGCTAATTGTCAATGGTGGTAACCTGTTGATGCAGGCATACCTCCCAGCCATCCAGATTTGTCCTTCATATTTCTGTCCATTTCCTCATAATATATGTGGTTTTCTGGCAAATCAATGAGGATCAAGGTCACTAAATATTAGGTTCATAGGTTTATAGGTGTGTACTAGGCTAATGGCCCTGGAGCCTTTACAAGCCTAACCCATAGGATTACCCTGGCATCGTACTACCCAACCTTAATTCCCAGTGCCTCTTTCAAGCAGAGCCACTGGAGTGATCCCCGGGGTTAATTTTCTATTTTTTTTCCACTCATCAAGATTTCTCTTCAAGAGGTCCAATGAGGCACTCCACTTGACATGTATGGGAAGTCTATTCCATAGCATGGGCAGTCTCTGGGTTAGGAACCTGTCCCTCCAGCTTGTTCTGTTGATTGTGGTAATTTGGTTGAAGTCTCTGGAGCATGTATTGTGGAGGGATTGGGATTTCTTTAAATGTAACATTTCTAACACCGCTGGGTCAGACATGGCTTTATAAGTCAAGTAGAGATCTCCTCTAAGTAGGCGATATGAGACAGAGAATAGTTGGAGTTTTTTAAGTCTGTCTATATAGGACAAGTGTTTAAGGCCTAAAGTCCTCTTTGTGAGTTTTTTTTGTGGCCTTTCCAGTTGTTGTAGGTGTCTAGTGAGGTACATGCCAAATGGGGCATTGTACTCAATAATTGGTCTAATGAGGGAAGAGCAGAGGGAGACGATGACCTCTTTCTTTCTGGATGTAAAACCCTTAGTAATGAGATCTGCCACATAGAAGGACTTTCTGACCACAGTGGCAATGTGGTGGTCAAAAAAGAGGTTGCTGTCAACCTGTCTTCCCAGATTTCTTATGACGCCTTCTGTGTTCAGTGGACTACCATCGATGTGGTAATTGATGGGGACCAGGTTTGATGAACATTTGAGTTTAAGACTTAATGATAACAGAAATACTGTTATTGTAGCAATGCTCTATGTTCATAATAGTGATATTTAAAACCTGTCCCTATTTGGACATTTGTCCCCCATCATTTTAGGCTTTGTCCAGTTTTCTTGTACTAAGAGGTAGAGGAGCATGCAGGAAAAGTAAATAATGATTAGTAGTGGTACAATTAAATAGATTTTACATTTTGCATAATATCACAAGGCTTTGGTTTCACAGGAAAATACACAACCAGAATAATAAGTCACACTTTCTTCAGGTAACTCTTCACACCTTATTGCATAAGGATCCTTCAAACTCCTAACTGCTAACAGCTTTCACAATAACCCTTTCCTGCCACAAGGATCATTTGATTAGAGTAACTCCCTATTCAGTGACAGGATTTAACAGATGTTCATCATATTGATCATTGCTGCAGTAATCTTTGCTATATGAGTTATATCCTGCCAATGATATTACAGCCGACCAGCTTCCAAAGCTTGAGGGTACCATCAATGTGCCCAAACTATCAGACAGCCCAAGCTGAAAAAGAGAAGTTTGGGTGCAAAGCCCTTCAGAGCTTTACTGCCACCAAACAATAAGCTGCTCTGAGGCTTTTGAGGATCAAGGGTCACCTTGCTGCTATCCTTTTGCTGGGCAGATAAGTTCCCTTTGTGGAAAAACCTTCCATTTTCTAAATATGGTTTATGTTTTATCACTCTCTTTTTCAGGAAAGTTATTTTACAGTTATGAGCTTTGTGTTTCAAAAGACTGTCACAAGAATGTATCGTACTTTCAAATGGGATTACTCCTTTTTCGTGTCAGTTTAAAAGTTGGATAATGCAACTGAGAAACATTTTCTTCTGAAGGAAAATTGTGTTTATTTTACTTTTTTGGGGATGGACAATGTGTTTTAAAGTGATGTTTATTGTGTTTTTCGGTAGAAAAGTGACTTTTAAAGATTTGTAGTTTTTACTGACATTAGTTGCTTGTTTCTCCATGGAAAGAGGCACCCTTTTCAGCTAGACCATGGAAAAATTACTGGTCCCAAAGTCAGTCCTTCTTCCAACCACAAAAAGAAAAAGTTAAGCAAACAGCCTTTGTCATCACAACAGGCTAACAATTTGCCTGAATCACATGTGTCTGACTCTGCTGTGGCCATTGTTGTATCTCAGACCACTTATCTTTTACCCCAGATCACTCTGGTGTAGCACCTGCAGCCCCTATAAAAGGGGTTAGTCACGTCGTCTGCAGTTGTAGTGCTCACTTCAGTGGGCAAGGGAGTGGCACTCCTGTCAGTCCAGAGAGAGGGGACAGAAAAGGTTTCCCTGTTGTCTCAGAATTCTGTGATCATCCATGAGGAAGCTGCTGCTGTCATTACTAACATGGGTGACCCTATTTTTTTTTCTGTCATAAAAGAAACAGAAAACAGAAAAGTATGTGTCTGCTTCTCCTCAAATTTCGTTATACAGCAGTAGTTTACTGGGTCAGGATCAGGGTTTAATTCAGGCCATTGATTCTTTTTGTGAATTATTTTCTGGTAAAAGAAAGAGAAATACCACTTTTCCTGATTCAATATTCTGAATTTGAACAGGAAGATGACATGACAAATACAGACTTTTCTCCTCAGATTTCTGATTTAAACTCAGAGGAGAGCTTAGTTGCTGATTCTTCCTGTGGGGTGTCTCTTTCTCTGAAACTATTGCTAGAATGTGCCAGTGTTTACAGTTGGAGAACACTGAGGTTTCTCAGTCCTTTAGAAATTACTATGAGTTGCTACAGAAGATTTTCTATAACCTACACCCATTTCTCCTGTCTTGTCTGCTTAAGAAGATGTGTGTGTCTCACTGTCTCCAATTTTCCTGATAGTCAGCCAACTGCCCCTAAAAGGCAGATAGAGTATATACAATTTCTCACTCTGTTACATTTTTACACAATATTTCTAAACCTTATCCAGGAGCTATAGCTTTAGTTGATCCCACCGCTGCAAACAGTTAATTCCAATCCTACACTTTCTGATAAGGATTGGAAAATTATTAAGTATAGGAAAAAAGTGTATGCTTCTGCAACTTTGATTTTCAGAATTTTGAATTGTCAGAATCATACATTAAAGTTTATTCTGACTAGTGAAAATATGAGGAATGCTTTATCTGCAGTTTCTTCCTGTGAGGAAAACTTAGCTTTAAATAATTTAGTTTCTTTTGTTGCACATTGTTTACAGTGTGTGTACGACTCTGTTGATACTTCTTCTATGGCTATGGTCACTGGAACTGTTCTGAGGTATTTTGCATGGCTGCATGTTCAGAGCCTCTTTGGGCACAGATTTAGTTTTTGGCCTCTCTGCTGCACAGATGATCAAAAATGTGACGAAAGGGGTAACCTGATCCAGGGAATCTCTTAAGATTTTTTAGCTCTCCTTTTCCAAATTTTCTAAGGGATTCTCCAACTCCTCATCCAGTTTTGGCAAAAAGCAGAATAAACAATCTCAAGAAAATACAAGTAAACAGACAGTTAAGAAGAAATGGCAAGGGGCTCCAAAAAGAAGCCTCACACCTCCCAATACCAAGTACGGTCCAACAAGTCTGAATGACTATTCAGGAGAACTTTTGATCCCCCACTGACTCTGGCCCCTTTTTCAGAAAGTCTAACTCTCTATTTTTCTCATTGGTAACAGATAGTTTCAGACACATGAGTTCTTAAGATCATTCTTCAAGCTTTCAGGTGGCAGTGGGAAGAAATTCTTACTTTGCAGGGGGTCATTCCTCTTCCTCCAGTTCAGACTCTTGTTTCTTCTGGTTGTTCGCCACATGCTGTCCTAAGTAGTAATAGCACTAGTTCTTCCTTCCCAGATGGGGAAGGCAATGTTCTTATTGCTAAAGAAAACAAAAAGCTTGAAGATCAGCTCCGCATCATTCTTTCCTAAACATGTTTGCAATAGTGCCCAAATTCAAAATGATGTCACTTCATAACCTGTTAACTCTTTTTCCTCTTTCAAGTTTCCTGGTAACACTAGACTTAAAAGATGATTATCATCACATCCCTATTCATCCAGACTTCAGACTTTTCTTAAAGTTTTGTGTGACTGGATCACATTATCAGTTCTCTGCCTTACCACTGCACCAAGAGTATTCACAAAGTGTCAGGTTCCAGTTATACCTCATTACTGAATAAAGGGTATTCACATTGTTTCATATTTAGATCATTTGCTTATCTTTGCAGAGTCTTTTAAATGTGTCACAAATCTCTCTCTTGGGTGAGAGATCTCTTACATAAGCTGGGATTCCAACAGAACAAAATCCAGCAAACCAGACCAGTACTTAGGTAAACCATTCTTGGAGAAGCAGAATCCAAACAACAAAAGTAAAAAACATCAAGAGTTGGACACACAGAATATTTTCAAATAGAAGCACAAGTGTATTCAAATCCACAAAGCTTTTGGGGATAATCCTTCTTCAGTGTATACAAATAGAAATAAGCAGTCACAGTTATATTTAAATTTAAAAAAAGACCATGTGATACAACCTCAATCATAAGACACAATCAATTAGATAATTAACTGAGGAATTAGAATACTTCACAATTATCTATGAACAAGCTAACCTGGCTGACTTGAGGTTCTTAACATGGAAAACACTTTGATTGCTCTGACCTTTGCAAGAAGAGCATCTGAGCTCTGATGGTAAGTCAACGCTATCTTCATTTCCATTGGGGCAGGGTTTATTTGAGAACTAATCCTTCTTTTATGCCTAAAGTGGTATTCGAGTTTACTTTAAGGCAAACTATCCACCTCCCAGTTTTCCTTCCTGAACCTAAAAATGAGGCAGAAAGGGTACTCAGGATGTCTACAGACCACTCAGGTACTATCTGGACATAACTAACTCTTTCAGATCATCAGATAATTTATTCATTTCCTGTGAAGGTAAGAAGCAGGGACAGCCTGTGTCAAAATAGACTATTTCAAAATGGTCGTCTATGGCTATACCTTTTGTTATACTCACCATAACAAAACTATTCCAGACAAGGTCAAGGCCCACTCTTTCAAAGACTTGGCCTCATCTATGGCTTTTTGGAATGGGTAGGATTCTAAAAGTATTCCAAAAGCTGCTACCTGGTCCTCTGTACATACTTTTGCAAAGCACTATATGCTTGATCCCTTCCTAGGTTCAAGTCAAGCATTGCTAGGACCATTCACCAGGGACTCCTGGACTCTTCTCCTTCAACCTCCCAAATGTAGTACCCTAGGGTAATCTACCCATGTAGCTAAGGCTACTGCAGCAGTGATCAATATGATGAGCATACAACAGTTGTAAGTAAACTTCCCATAGCAATAGGTGTTCAAATGATCACTGTTACAGTAGCCACTCCCTCCCTCCATCCCACTTGTTTTTGGTGTGTTTTTTAATGTAAGGGTGTTTTTATTGTTCCTAACACTGTTCTTTCAGGGGTAGGCCTCTCCCTCTCTGTTGGCAGGAGAGCTCTGAAGGGCATGACATCCAAACATGTCCTTTAGTCAGCTCATCTTGAGCTGCCTGACAGTTTGGGTGAGTAGAAAGTGCCCAGAATCTTTAAAAGCTGGCTGGCTGTTATGTAACCTATACAGCTAAGGCTAATGTAGCAGTGACCATTTGTACATCTACTGTTATCAGAGGCACATGGGATATATGCAAATGATTCTTATGAACATCAGGTGTTTCAGCTAATTGGCAATTCTGAATGCCCATGACTTGTTTCATCATTTTAATGGACAACTTCAGGCCAATAAAGCCAAATCCCATTAGTTGGATATGCATAGTTTAGCCTTGTTATGACCTCATCAACACAGCATAAGCAGTGTGTTTGACTAAGCATCAGAAACACAGGGCTGTTATACCCAGCTGATGTTCATTGTCATTAGGGTCACTGCAAATATATCTCAAACAACAAACTAAAACAATGAGTGAGAAGGTCACTGAAAAATCAATCAGAAAAATGTTCCTTTCACTTTAAAGGATATCATTTACTTCTGGGGCTGTTAAACAGTCAGTTAGTAATCACAGTTCTTCAAGTACTTGCATTTCTGGGTGGGGAGAAAAAAAACATGCAGGGTACTTTCCATATAGATTCACAAAATGATAGTTGGTGTAAATGTTTTTTTGTCCACTGCTAGCCAACAAGCCAGCAGTGTAAGATTTATTAGTATTAATGGTAACAAACCAGACTCTTCAAACAGCTTTCTGAGAAGGTATACCAGGTTTATTTATGGGAACAACAGAAACATTGCTTCCTTATAGCAAACAGAGTAAATGAAAAAAAAATGATCGCTACTAACAAAGTTCAGTTCTTTATAACAATTTTAACAATCACAGTCCATCCTTACAGAAATTCTTCACAGAACATTATAAAGTAAATCAGTATTTACAGTCGCTGGTGTTTAATACACACAGGTATATGTAATTCCTATTTATCAGTTCCATTCTGTTTTAAATTTCAAGGACATCTTCCAAATTTTGCACAACAAGGATAGCTTACCAGGCGGGCTCTTCCCTTCACAGCTGATATTCATACAGACTCCTTCACTCAATTATTCCTTAATTTTGGACTTGGGAAAACAGGAATATAGCATATATTCATTTCTTATATATTATATTTTCCAAAAGGCATCTGTTAACTTGTCATCACATTCCTGCCTGCTCTGCCCTGGCATTAAAAGCATAGTGTTCTCTGTGCATAACAGCCTCAGCAGCAAACATTGTGCCACATAATATAAATAAAATCAGTGTGTACAGCACAGGAATGGAGTATAAAACCAATACATTCTAATATAGGCTTTACAGTACTACTACAATAATATCAACACATTCCTATCACCATAAAGATATTCTAAAATCCAGCCTAACAACAGAGTTGATAATTAACAATAAGGCAGACCTTTAAAAGAACCTATAGAAAACATGTAAAGCCTTGTTCAAGAAAACTTAAGCAAACAATGAAGTTTCTGATTACTACCCAAATGTGTAAGAATAGTCACACAATTTATTTACTTATTTTTATTTATTTATTGTACATTTGTTGACTGGGATAGTCCGATTGGATATATGTCCATTTTCAGCAGAAGCCTGGGGAGAAAAGCTCCACATACCAAAAAAGAGAAAGTACATACATCACTGAGTGATAAACTCAGGAAGACATGTTTTGTAAAATATAGACAAAGAATACAGGCAGATATCAATATACACAATGTGCAGACTTACATCTGATTGGCAGAGACGTATCAGAAAAAGTGAACATAGAATGCAATCAGATTTCATAATTCACAAAGCTTAGACATTCAAATGCTATGAGGCATATATACTTGGCTAAACAGCAGGTTGGATAGCAAGACATATTAGTGAAGTTGTTAGTCAGGTTTAGAACAAGAGCACAGCCAATGAGATGTGAGATATTTTTGAGTTCTCTTTTAAATAGGGGTAGTGAGGTTTCCTTGTTAATGGTAGTAGGGAGTAGATTCCAGATTTTACCGGTTGAGTTAGCAAATATAGCATCGCCTGCAGAGTTGTTGGATTTTTGGGTCAGTATCAATAGTTTATCAGCTGAGTGTAATGGCCTGGGGACACTATGAGGGGTGAGAATATTTTTGAGGGCAGGAGTGTTATTAATGTGTAAAAAAAAATAGGTAAAAGGAATATATCCAGGTCTAGCTCATATGATATGTGAACTATGCTGCACTACAATATTGGAGAATTCATCATGAAACTCATTCACTAGTAATGCAGTATAAAACATTTCATGCATCCATGCATCACACACTAGACATGAGTGTGTGTGCGCGTGTGTGTGTGTGTGTGTGTCTGTGTGCATGTGTGTGTGTTTTTTTCTATTGTAACCCTTTAGTATCTATGTGTCCACATTTTACCGCCTTAATTATCTGATCACCTCCTTACATTGCAGGCATTTATTTTAAATATTAACCATCTCTAGCATTATGTTTAATGCAATATTTTTACCCAGTGCATAAACAAAATATTTCTTTTAGTTTGCTGACAAGGAGTCAAGTACTAGCATGCGTGGAAGTTTTTAGTGACAATGATACATTCAGCATCAAAAAGTGTGGATTATCATCAGAGCTGTATCACAGGAGAGCAAGTCATCATTAAACCTTGAAAAGCCTTTACACATAGTTTAAACCACTAAACAAATATTTTGAAAAATCTTAGCTGCCAGGAAAACCATTCATACATGTCACAGCAATAGTATTTTTATGGATCATTGTTTTTGTGTCAACAGAACAGTTTCTTTCTTTGGCATTTACATTTTCTAAAATAGAATGCACTTATTACATCAGTCTCTATTTTAAAAAGAACACACAGTAAATATATATTATATTATATTATTATATTACAGATTACAAGATCAAAGGCTCAATCAAGACATCTTCTATAAAGCAGGAGAAAATAATTTCTGAACATGGCATGATTTGTTTCAATTAAATGGACTGTCTGCTATAATAAGGCCTATTAAAGTATTGTAAAACATGTTCCCTGGGATTCATAAAGCTTGCGCCAGGTGCAGGCGTAGCGTCGGTGTTCTAACACCAAGTATGGCCACAGAGCGATCCAGGTACGAGCTGCTCCCATGTGCACTACCCACGTACACTACACCTGCACAACTCCCGGGCCCTGTATGCTAATTACCCCATGTGCAGCAGTGTAGCATGCAAGTGAAGGTATGTAGTGATCGAGGAAGTGGTGCAGGCATAGCATAAGCATGCAGAAATGTAAACCGTAGAAAACAGTTTACATTTTTGCAAACATAAAATCGGAGCCATGACAGCCGACCAAACACATGTATTATATTGTTAATATATGCCAATGGCTAAATATATAGCCATTGGCATAAAAAATGTACAAAATATAAAATTAACATTTAATATATATAGTCGCACTATAGTGATGTGGAATCGCAGGGCAGTGGTGCGCAAAGGGAATTGCAAGGAAAATATAAAAATAGAGAATAAAACTTCAATGTAACACATATTACAATTTCCCCATAATAGTCAATGGCAGGCATGCTACACCATACTATGGCGCAAGGGTTGCTAAGGGGCTGTGACAGTGTTATGCGTGGTAGCTAGGAATTAGAAGGCAATGCCATGCAAATGAGAAGAGTAATAATGAATCACAGATTCCCTGCTGGTGTAAGGATGCACCTCACAGTGTAGCATTATAACGCAGAGGTGTGCCCTTGAGATAAAGATGACATCAAGAGAGAGGTGTGTCGCCATTGCTGTAAGCACATTGGAGCATTGCTAAACTGATTTACCCCTAGCTAGGCAAAGCTGCAGGATAGAGGTGTGTTGAACTGGCCATAGCTTTGCTTAGCTGAGAGTGCACAAGGTAACTGAGTATGCATGTGAACGGAGATGAAAATGCACGTAAACCCGGTAAATGGGTTTGCGCGGCGCGCACTGCAGCTGAAAAAGGAAGGATATAGGAAAGAAATAAGGAAATGCTGCAGCAGAGAAATTGGAGTACAAATGACTAATTATCACCTAGGAGCCTACAGTGGACCATTGACAACAGCTAACAAGGCTGCAAGCAGCTACCTGAAGAACAGGAAAGGGGAGGAGCTGTAATGCAGAAAAAACAGTAAAGTGTCAAAGCAGAACAAAGCCGATTTGCAGTATATCAGCTACAAGACACATTTTGCCATGACTAGGTAGGAAAAGTACAAAACAAGAAAGACGGCAGGTGGATGCATGTCTGATAATGGGATGGGATCCAGGTTTAAAAGTGAATTAAAGGGCAACAGATTAATCAAGGCAGGCAAGCATATCTCCACAGTAAAGGCCCCACACTTGCAGTACTCATTGTAAAACCCATAATTAAGACACGCTGCAGCTGGAATAGCTCATACACACCCACTGACATCAGCAGCATCCATAGCACGATAGTATAAAGTGTGAAAGCACCTCACACACATTTGTGTATTCCCATACACTCTGCACCAGTGGAGTATACAGACTGGAACTTTTAGTATGTACATGTTAGGGGCTGCCATAGCTTTGATCCACCAGCATGTGTTGGAGACTGAAGGTGGTGTGGAGGATGATGCACATGAACACCTCAGGCACCAGAGGAGGAGGAGAGTGTTCAGACCCAGGGTAACCTACCAGGGGCTACATGATCTGGAGATAGTAGAGCATTACAGGGAGGACAGGAACCTCCTATAGCAACTTGTGGAGCTGTGCCAGCCGCACCTCAGAGCCAGAACAAACAGAGCGGAACCCATCCCAGTGGATAGGAAGGTATGTGTAAGCCTGCGAATACTAGCTACCGGTATCTTTCAAAGACCAACTAGGGATATCATGGAAATCTCACAGGCATTAGCATCTACGGTACTACACCAGTTCCTGGATGCCATGTTGCCACATGCCAATGAGCACATATACTTCCCCGAATGCAGGAGGAGTTGGCCAGCAATATGCGTCTCTTCCACCGTGTGGCAGAATACCCGGAGGTACTGGGTGCAATAGACTGCACGCACATAAACATCAAGTCACCATCCAGTGAGCAGGGTAGGTGCTACATGAACTGCAAGGGATACCCCTCCATCAACTGCCAGGTCGTGTGCAATGCCCAGGGCATTATCATGGATGTGTGTGCTGGCAGCCCTGGAAGCTATCACGACTCCCACATCTGGCATGCCTCACAGCTGTATCAGTTATTTGCCAGGGGGGACATCCCAAATGTCCACCTGGTGGGGGTTGCTGGCTATGCTCTGGAACCATGGATGATGACTCCCATCTGAAATGCACACACACCCATGCAGGAACACCATAATGAGGCACACGCACAAACCAGAATCATCATAGAGCGTGTGTTTGGGATGCTGAAATCACAGTTCCATTGCTTGGACATATCTGGTGGAGCCTTGCAGTTCTCTCCAGGCACATGTGCCCACATCTTCATAGTATGTGCCATGCTACACAATATGGTCCTGCGGAAACAGCTGCAGCAGGGACAGAATGGTGAAGGCCCTAACAGCCCACCACGATTGCCAACGGCCCCACAGACACAGAGGTACTCAGACCACAAACACACTGAGCCAGCCCCAGTAGGCAGATGGAGATGTGCCCAGTATGCCCATGCCTTGGCAAAGAGGGAACATATAGCACACACACTGACAGTGTAGGCACCTAGGGACTGACACTTTTCTCCACCTGCACACACAGTAAAAATGGATGGCACACACACAAGACTACCTGTAAATTGTCATGTATAGGCAGTCTACTGTGTGCATCCAACATAGGCAACCCTCAACTATTGCACACATAACTGCCATTGGCACAAGGTAAGTCAACACCTGAACAGTAAATTAAGCTATCAGCATATGCTGATACTGTATGTATAGATTCATAGGTAGGTACTTGGCCAACTGCCAGAGGCCATTCATAAGCCCAGCCAACATGTGTCAGCTTTTGCCACCCCGTTGATTCATTAACTGTCCCTCTGTGGAGCAGAGCCAATGGCGGGATCCCTGAGGTGCATCTACTGCACCCCATCCACTCTTCAAGGTTTTTCTTGCAGAGTGTTAGTGAGGGGCTTTCTTTAATGTAGTTAGGGATGTTGTTCCAAGGTATGGGGAGTGTCTGTGACAGGAATCCATCCCTTCAGCATCTTCCAGTTATTGTTATGGCAAGGTTCAGCTCACTACAGTGTGTGGCTCACTGTGACATGGATTCCCATAGGTGGAGCATATCCATTAAGCCTGAGTTCAACATGGCTGTGTTGGCCAGCAGAGATCATCTCTGGGTAAATGAGATGCCACTGAGTAAAGCAGGAGTTTATTCAGTCTGGCTGCATAGGCCATATGTTGGAGGCCAGTATTTCCCTTGGCGAGGTACATTCGTGGACCTCCTAGCTGTTGGAAGTGTCTTCTGAGGTACATCCCAAATGGGTTATTATACTCAAAGATGGGACTGATGACTGATGAGTAAAGGGACACTATAACCTCAGTATGTCTAGATGAGAACCCTTTAGTAATCAGATGGCCTACATAGAAGGATGTCCTAACTACTTTGGAGATATGATTGTCAAAGGGGAGATCACTATCTATCTTAGTCCCCGGATACCCCATTACCTAGTCCATATTAAAGTGGCTGCCACTTATGTGTTAATATGTGGGTGCTTAATATTTCACAATGGAATAACCATGCAGTTATGGGCACTTGGCTAGAGGACATGATGTTGACACCCTGTGATGGTCTCTGTAAGGCCCCTTGAGGGATATCTGTGTCAGCTGGACTATCAGTCATGGCTCCCAGTTTGCAGTCATTGCCAAACATGGCCTGCTGTAGTCCACCTGTGTTTGCCTGTACCTCTGAGAAGTATATGCCAAACAGTAGGGCTCCCAGGACTGAGTCCTGTGGGACACCAGTTGTGACTGGTCAAGAGTCTAACCTGGAGACTGCTAGTCGTACTATGTGGGTTCTGTGTGTAAGCCCGTTGGCAACCCAACCTGTGATGTATGGGTGTATGTACAGGCTGGTGTGTTTATCAGTAATATCTGAGTGGGGCATTGTGACAAATGCCTTGGTGAGGTCCAGGTAGTATGTGTGAACCACCTCTCCCATCATCTAATGTCTTGGTGACTGTATGTAGGATGGCAAACAGGTTCAGTAGGCATGAACTGCACTCACCCAAGCTGACCTGGATTGTGTCACTAGTTCGGAGGTTACCAATGTCTTTATTGATGAGTGCCATGAGGATGCTATCCATACCATTGCAGGCCAGGCTAGTCAGGCTTATGGGGTGGTAGTTACCATGGTCAGTTGTGATTCCACCTTGATGGAGTCGAATAACCATTGCCACGTGCCATTGTATGGGCATGTAGCCTCTGGAGAGGCTGAGGTTGGAAAGCTTAATTAGGTGGTGGGGGTCAGGTTGTCTTGTACAGTTTGCAAGATGCAGTCTGGGATAACATCTGCCTCCATTGATGCTGTGTTCTGCTGTTAGAGAGGGCTATTTCCACCTGTGTGTGTCTCTGATGTGTGGGATATTGTACCTTTCGGGTAGTGTTCTGGGCTCTTTAGGGGGTGAAGTATGCACTGACTGTATCTGCAAGGATATTGGCAATATCAGTAGGGTCAGTACATTTTGTGCTATATTTCACCAGCACAGTGCAAATCTGTGTCACCACTTAGATCTTTGACATAGCCAAAGAAGGCTTTGCAGTTATCTTTCGAATCCTTGCGTATTTTCCTGCTGATGTTTGCCTTGGATGATGTCATGAGGGACCTAGGTATCATACTAATAGTGGTCACAGATGTCTGCTCTTCATGGTATTTGTTGTTTGTCTGGAATACTGTCCTAGATCTGTAGTATAGCATGTTTATTGCAGAGGTCCATCAGATTGGTGTCCTTGTCTAGGAGGAGTGAGTCTTGGTTTACCAGTGATGGCACGATCCATACATCCATTTAGGTGCTTATAGTAAATCTGTCTGTATCTTGAGCAGTGTTTCCCCATAGAGTGGGTGGCTGCAGACCCCCCCCCCCCACACACACCTGTCACTAGTAGTGTAAATTTAGCTGTAGGAAAGGTATACACTGTGGTATCCATGGGTGGGGGAGATGCTTGGTTGTGGAAACATTGAATAGTTCATGGTCAGATCTAACCAGTGACTGGTTAACCTCCGCTGTGATACACCTTTTGCCCATGTTGGTGATGACCACTTCAAGTATGTTTCCACCCCTTGTTAGGGAGGTTACCACCTGATACAGAGCATATGAGGTGATAAATTCCAGGAAATGTTGGGCCTGGAAGTGAGTACTGGAGTAAGTTTCCCAGTTAATGGTATGGTCGTTGACATTGACCAATGTCAGGGTGTGCATTAGGACTGTCATGTTCTCAACTGTCTTCAGGTAGGTGGAGTGCTGGTCCTGAGTCATGGAGGGTGATCCGTAGCAGGCCACAGTTTACATTGCAGCTGTGGCTGATGTTAGCTACACATGGATGATCTCAGAGGTATCATGCTGCCCCACTAACCTGGAGGTGTAGGTACCCCTGATGAATATGAATACACCCCCTCCATGTCTGTGTCAGTTCATGTTCTGTGGCTGAAATGTGTGGTATGGATTGTAGTCTGGTAGTGCTGGTGTGCTCTCAGGAGCCTTAAGACAGATCTCAGTTACTGCACAGATGTTGATGTTGTCCATCCTGAGGAGTGCTGTGAGTGCATGCATGTTGTGATCACAACCCCTGGTGTTGAGTAGCATAACCCTCATTGGTTTTGCTATTGTGCTATTTACGGAGCTGGTAATCACCTTTGAGACTCTCCTAAATAAGGCACCACGGGTGTGCCAATAGCCTTGGCCAGTAATCCAAAGCCTAAGGCTGACATATAGGCCGGTATGGTATTGTTGCATGCATGTTTCCCATCTGTGCTTGTCTTTCATCTCTCCTGTAGGCAACCTACTGTTAAGCAATAGAAAGCTTTAAACCTATACAAGTCTTCTAGCTTCCAAGATAGGCTTTTGGAGTGACTAAGTATCAGTGCTCTGTATGTTCTTGCTGTACTTAACTGTTTCCTGACTACATGGTGATTTCTCACTGTATATTGTGATCTGAAAGTCTGTTTATTCAAATATTATGGCTGTGATAACCTGCATTTTAGAGGTTCACAGATAGCCTACTACCTGTCTGCCCAAGGGCAATTAGAAGCATGGCTACAGTGTGTTGGCTTTCTCCGCACCATTGATGAAGTAACTGAGCCTCTGTCAAGCATAGCCAATGAAGCAATTCCAGGCAGAGTTGCTGGAGGCTGTTGAAGACCGGGGTTGTGGAAGGTGATAGGGGCACTTAGTGATCCAAAGAGGGCATGTTAATGTGACAATTCAGCACCATTTAATTTTCCCAACAGGTCTTGCAGCTATCAAACTGGACAGGCTCCCCCAAACCCCGGCTGTATGGTTCTGGGACACATGATCCCAGGGGGTGTATATTCTGTTACCCATTCACACAACAAGGTTTCCCTTGAAGTGTGTCAGTGAGGGGCTATGCCTAATGTAGTTAGGAATGTAATGTATTGTCTCACAGTACACTTGTTGTATGTTGTTATTTCAAGAGTAAGTGAAGCTCAGTGGGTTTGGGGGCCTCCGCCCTTTGCTTAGTCTAGCTTACACATAGACATCATCTAAATAGGAAATAGGCAGAAGCAACATTAATGTCAACAGTGTAATGGTTACAGCATCTGCATAGTATCTGTCCATTCGAGGTCCCAATCCCAATAAAGGCAGGGATGTTTATCATGTTCAAAAGTATATCTGAACCACAGCTTGCATATATAGGTAGTAATCGTCTGTATAATAAACATTTAAAACACCCATATAAATCCATGTGTGCTGGAGAGTAAAGTCAACAGAGAATGTAATGTTATGTAAGCACATAGTGAGATGTTTCTTCACTGACATGTATATATACTGAGTAATTAGCGGATGTGGCTGTCTTTGCGTGCACAGGTTATACGTTACAAAGTTAGTTTAACTGTGTTTAACTGCTGCTATAATGTCACACAAACACTTTTAAACATGCTTACTACTGCTTAAATAAGCCTTAATCTGGAGTAAAAAACATTTTTAAAGCATTGCAGGTGTTGAACCCTGGACCATGCACACTATAGTCATGGGACCTACCACTAAGCCATCTGAGGTGTATACATGTTTCACAGTCTTGAGACTACACCTTATACCATATGTGTACACAAAACCCATGCAGTTCTGGTATTATAACTATTAATATTAACCTAATTCACCATAGAAGGGATGGTTGTTGTGTATGTGAAGATTGGGGTTGGGGAGGAATGATGGGTAATGAAATCATGCATCAAGGAGGGCCTGGGTCGGATGTTCAATAAGTGAACTGGAGGGGTATACATGGAGTATGGGAACAATATAAAAAGGACACAAAACAAGAATCTTTCTCATTCATAATACACCCTGTCATATCACATTGCAACACCTAATTTTACAAACATATGAACATTAACATGTATCAGACATATGTACACCAACTGACTGTCACATTTGTTTTCAGTAGTGAGGAATGCATGTAGTAAAATGTATATTCTAAGCACCATAACATTTGCACATATCTCAGATGCCTTAGTGGCAAAGTCATTGACTGTGGTGTTCATGGTCCCTGGTTCAAGACCTGCAAGGGCTGTTGAGTTATTTTGAGAGCCAGAATAAGGGCTGTTGGATGTAGGTGGATTAGAGCAATCTTAAGCAGTTGTAAACGGGTTTCCATGGGTTTGCACGACAGTAAGCAGCACTGAAACATGGTAAACGGAGAAGCACTTCACAGGTTTAACCTTTGCTTAACATCACGCAGACCACGGGCAAACCTGATTACACTGCTTAAATGTGCATTATTCACACTTTCCCTACCAGTTCCTACTCTGAGAGGTAAAATAATAACACCTTACAGGAGTAGAACCCGCAACCATGTACTCCATCCTCAGAGTAACCTAACACTAAGCTACCTGAGATATACCTATCCCAGTTGTGTATGCAGACAGGTTAAAACACAAATGGGAGGAATGTGTTGAAATAGGACAACCCACCATGTACCCAATGAAAGGTGTATGTTCATATATAGATATATAAATATATATAGAGGGAGAGAAAGACATAGAGCTATGATATATACAGATCTACATATATATGTAGATATATAGACAGGTTAAAAACATCTACACATCTATGGAGGTACAGATAAATGTATGCAATAATATATATATATATATATATATATATATATATATATATATATATATATATATATATATATATATATATATATATATATATATATGTATGTATATACATACATATATATATATATATATATATATATATATATATATATATATATATATATATATATATACACACATGCATACATGTGTCTAGACAGCATCCGAAGTGTTCATATCTGAGAATAACATGGACCATAGCAATCATACATTCCACCCCCCCCCCCATCAATATGAACATAACATATGAAGAGTATATGCCAATACACTATTACAAATATGTTCTATGGACACAGTCACCAACACAACTGCAGTGGCTACAAATATCCATGACAGACATACACAGACAGCTTTCATTTTGCAAAACTTTATTACATTCCAATGTATTGCCAAAAGGATTCAAGGACTAAAAGTACCTGCATGCTATACAGGAAGCATTTAACAGTGCCTTAATGAATCAGCCTGCAATTACCATAGTATTAGTCCACTAAGGGATAGGTGTTCACATAGGGAATGAACACCCACACACATATAGTCGGTGTATAAAAGAGGTTCCTACACACCTGCATGTGCTATGTACCCCATCAACATCTACCCCACAATCAAAATAATTACATCAATACATAGTGTCATACCATAACCAATTTTTCATCTACTGTACATCTGCTGAAACCTTAACATACCTGGACACAGACACACTAACATGGTCCTATGTGAAATAGTTGCTGTTATACAATTGAACAGCTGCTGATGTTACAGGGTTTGTATGAACTAATCTCGTTTCAGAGGGTTGAAAGGTACATACACCAGGAAGTGTTACCGAGTACTGATTATCAGCACAGTATGATACACAGTAACACCAAACTAAATATGTCTGGTAAGTACACTGTAAACCCCCTAACATATGCATAGCTATGCAGCCTTGAGCTGGTCAAACAACCTGGGCAAACTGAAACATACGCAGAAGTATTAGATACAGACAAACCCTGCACAAGTAGCAATGTTCAGAAATATAACAGCAGTACTCACATTTAGACCAAATCCTCTAGGCATTACACACAATATATTACTGTCCGTCTCCATACAGCTGTTGCAATAGATTCCAAACAACACTTCCAGGCTGTCTTCCTCACAAGTAAGGCAAAGGGACAACGCCCAAGTGGAGTACTCAGTTATACTCCACTGTAGCCATGGTATTGGCTAAGGCAGTAGCAGCACAGCTGATGTGCATGTAATTAGCTACTTAGGAACACCAATTGGTCATAGGGATAGCACATGTTACTGATCTGTAACTATAAAAGGTTGCCTTGTCACACATTCAAACCATCTGTATCTACCTATAGAACAGTACAAAACAGTGAAAGACGAATCGAAAACGAATATTAAACTAGTCAATAACACCTCCAATTACTAAGAAGGTATACATAACATGTAGTATGTCTGTGTATGTATTACCTGTTCTGTAGCTATGTTGTAGCGATGTATTGTTGAGCAGTAGTAATGCTTGTAGTATTCTATGTGTGAACTGCTGCAGGTCACAAGGCAAACTCCTCATACACCACAAGGGATGATTTGGGCTTGGAACTTACCAATTCGCTTCCAGCCACTGTCAGTGTCAGGATTGGTCCAACAAGTATGTGCTATAACAGGGGATAGTATATGTCGATATATTGTAACAGTCGACATATGTATGGGTGTATAAGTAAGATGAGCATGTCAAAGGTTGGCTTACTGTGAAAATATGGTTTGCATTGTGGGATATTGTGCCAATAACTGTGTAATGTACAGTATTTTAGGCAGATCTGTATTCCATTCTACATAGCAGTTCGGTTATGTTATGCAAACAGTAGTTTTGGCTATTGGCAATTACAATACTCAATAACAGGATACATATCATTTGCATTCATCTGACAGTTTAGCAGAATTATAGCAAAGATAATTGGAAGAGCTAGGTATCTATCCATGCACATACATGTAATATCCACCTCTCTAGTATTGTTTGCAACCAATAACAGCTGTGCATGTGTACATGTTATGCAAATGTGTAGTGACCCTTGTTACAGGGCTGGGCCTCTCTAGTATCATTTGCAAGCAATAACAGCTGTGCATGTGTACATGTTATGCAAATGTGTAGTGACCCTTGTTACAGGGCTGGGCCAAATGGCTATGTGCACACCTACATAGAGTGGATATTGAGAGTAGAGACACACTGGTTAAACTACCAGGTTTGTGTAGCCTAACCTCTCATTGCCAACCTAACAGCCACTTGCACATACTGTATGCAAGGTAGTGCACAGTACTGGTAATGAAACAGGTTGCATATCATCTTTAACTCCAGTGTAACATCTGCAGTAGGAGTGTAAGCTGTAGGAGACTGCTGCCCATTTGTAATAGCTACTTCATAGGTGATGGCTTACACTATCTGATTATATCCTGATCATGTTGATAGTGGCATCAGAGTCTATTGGTACATGACTCTGTTTGGAGAGTAGGTGTCTGTGCCCAACAGAGCTCATGGTCCTGGTGGATATGTGAGTATATACCCAAAGAAGGAAACAGACCTGTAGACACTTGCATCATCTGTAATCAACTAACAGGATGTGATGTGCTCCTCAGAGAAGGATTGCTGTTAAAGGCAGCTACAATGTTTCCGTAATAGCCGGTGTTGCCACATCTATAACACAAATATTTACATGTGAGCATCACTGTCTAAATACATCTTCATAAGCAATAAGTAAACTATATACTGTACTTGGTACTTGTAGTACTGAATGCTCATACAGGCATGTCCACTAATCGGCTACTGGTGTTTACTAATGTCAGCTTTGTGTATGTGGCCGTCCTGGGGGAATGTAATCTCTATGCCATGTTCACTGCCAAACTCACCTAACACCACACCCACACATTGTTTGGGATGCAGCTACAGAGGAAACCTGAAAGGCAGCCCGGTCTACTGGACTGGACAGTCATGAGGTGTAGGTTAACACATGCATCTCATCATCACAACCAACACATACCCTTACCAGAACACAGTAAGGACACCCACACACACTACCAGAAATCACACACATTCACATATGCTTCTAAGTATCTGGCCAAACAAGTGCCCTCCCAAGCTGGAAGAGACATGCAACGAAATACACAAACTGTATGACATAGTTTGCGTAATTGTGCCACACCTCAGAACACGTGACCGGAAACATGTCCAACAGTACTCATTTGTGAATGCAAACTCTAGCACTAGGTTACACACCAATCTATACGAGGGCATACATACATACTATCAGCTGCCTGTCTGCCATGATTAGCCACATACCCATACACTCAGACCACCTTTTGAACTATACACATGGCTCTGGCATATTCCATGTTGTTGTGCAGAACCTGTGATGCAGTAGCTTTGACTGCATGGAAACATGTAGGAACTGTCAGGTC
The DNA here is from genome assembly GCF_019279795.1 of Protopterus annectens. NCBI lineage: Eukaryota > Metazoa > Chordata > Ceratodontiformes > Protopteridae > Protopterus > Protopterus annectens. The sequence continues at coordinate 202,012,517 of NC_056734.1, forward strand.
TTGTAGCCCATGCAGGTATGTCCCAAGGCCTGGGTAGCATTCTGCCATTTGCCAGAAAGATACTGCAGTACAGGGACAAAAGGATTGTATTCCACAATTGTCTAATGTAGTGGTGCAAGTCAAAGGGTATCCAGTATCTGTCTGCCTGGGATAACATGGTTGACAGACCATGATGCTTTGCCAGACAGGACCTGCACCTGTCACCCCTGGGAATCTGGATACTGTCTAGGGCTCATGCTTCCCCTATAGTGCCTTCATCATGCACAGTTCAAGTGAAGGTCCACTGCTGTTACAGGGACAGCCAGGCAATAAACTGCGGGTCTCGCTACACAATGATGCATGTCAGAAACACTATATGGACACACATATGTCAATCCCTAAAATGGAGAACATATCTGTGCAGTGGCTGAGACATGTTTCAATGCTCCAGAGAGCACACCTGCATGACTTTGTTATAACACATACATCACCTCTTGCCCATTATCCTTTATTGGAACACACGGGATGCAGGTGTGTCCATATTCCTGAAGGATATGTACACCCCCATGCTAGTTGCACTTGCATAACTTCAGATGCATTATGCTGAGCAACTATCTTTGTACCAAAGTGGAATACAAAATGCACCATGCAACAGATCAGCCACCATGCTGCGGATTTCCCGTCATAATGTGCTGTAATGGGGAATATTAGGTCTGAGACAGAAAACCATAATAATGGCTACTCTCAACTATACCATTATGAACTGGGAAGACTCCTCATGTAGCAACACCTGCGCTGAATGCATGTTGTATTCCATCAACCCCAATGACCTGGATCACAGTAGTCACACAAACAGGGCTAACAGTATGCTACACATAGTCAGTCTCCAATGCCAATGTTATGTTACCTAAGAGCAAAGTGGTGACTGTCATGGCACCCATGCAGATGGACAATGCATGTGCAAATGCTGAATCCTACACAAATGAACCTTAAGCAGTCACATACATGCAGTGATTGTGCCATTGAAACAGAGTCAAGATTCATCCAAACCCAAACAAGAAGGCAAACTGGTGGTACCATGCTTTAAACTGTACCACAGAAGGTAGTAACTGTTGCAAGAGTGAACACACATGAGTGTAGGTGATCCCTGGTCAGCCTCAGTAAGTTGCAGATACACCATATAAAACCACACAAAGCTACTATGAAGCTAATCAGCCATATATTATGAGGCCAAGCACAGAGCATTCTATAGCTGTGTCATTAATCGTAATGGCAATGACAAGACCTGCCGTGCTGCAAGGCACTATGGCATGGGAAGTACTGCACCTACAGAAATAGCACCTGTTCATCCAGATAGGGTCTTGGAGAACCTAAATCCACTCCCACTCCCCCCCAACAGGTACACTTAGTTATATATCCATGTACACTACAGAGCCCCTGTAATAACAACTATGCAGGTACAAGCTGCACTCTCTAAAGCCATATATACAGCTTTCATGGGACCTGTCAACATCCCAGGGTGTATCCTACACAAATGTAAGAACAATCAGCTGTCCACATACACATCATGTTCAATCATAGCTCCATGTCAGGCTGTGTACACACCGATTGGTGCACAGCAACAGTTATCACACCCCACAAAGGGGAGACACCATTGATAATGGGAAATAGTGCACAACTACCCTGCTGAGTCTGGTCTGTAAGGCCATGAACCATGATCAACATATTTGATATACTCAGTACAGATGTAGATGACAGCAGGGTTGATTCACACTGCATATCATGACCTTGCCAGGTCGTAAGACACCATCACCCATACCATATTCCAGCTACACTCAGTAAACTAGGTGTATATTCCTATGTCACAGGAGTGGTTGGCAACTGGACTGCTGGCAGAACCAACACTACAGAAGGTGTCTGACTAATACACTCACATCAAACCAGTGCCAGCCACAGTAATACAGGGTTCATTCCTGGTACTCCTCCTCTTATCTATACCACACAGACTAACAAAGAAGGCATTTGCCTATTGATGTTTGTAAATGACTATGAACTAGGAGCAATAGTTGACTCAATGTGTGCTGCGTTCAACATACAGAAGGGCCTTTGTGTGTCAGATGTGTGGTGTGTGATGTATGGCCACAATCTGACAGCTAAGTATTGCATTGTCATCACCTGTGTTAAAAACCCTGCACTCATGAACTACCACCTAGGCAGCAGTCAACATAATGGCAACTGTGTGTGCATGGGATGCAGCTGGACAGTAGTCTTTCCTTTGATAGTTACTTCACCACACCAGTCATGTAGTCATATGTGGCACCCCTAATCATGACAGGGTGCCATCCATAAATATAGAGATAATTGTTCAGCCATACTCAATGCTCATGTGACCCATAATAGATCACATATTTCCTTTAAGGGTTATTGTCCATGTGTAGATGGCCTACACTGCCCTTCCCAGTCTCTAGCTCCACTATGTAGCATGCAGCCTACCCTGAATAAAGCCATGTCCAACCCAGAGATGTTGGACATGGTACATTTAACAGATCTTGATCCCAGATAAACACATACTTCATGGACATCCACCTTTCTAGTACAAGGATCACAACATGCCTGACAGATCTCTGTCCCATACACTTAACATACTCTTGCCATACTATGCATCCCTGTCCAGGGAAGCTGCACATCGCCCCTCTCTGTGACATGGTGTGATGACCGCATGCCAAATATATCAGTAACCCTGTGGATCAATTCTGTGGCACTGCTTGAACTGGCCACTGAAACTTACCTGTCTGTTGCCTTCGGCTAGGTACCCTGTCTGCCTAAGCTCATAAATGGCCCAGGGCATATCGCCTACTAGTTCACTATGACCATACATGCTATAGTTGATATCCAACCCTGCAAATACCATCAGGCTAGCTATTGTCCCATGTGTTACACATGTGCAACACAGGCAATACATGGCAGGATGCTACAAAGTTGTACAGTGCCATGTAGATGTATAGGGCAAAACACATACATGCTTGCAAGTCTGCAGGGTCACAGGGCATGTCCCTAATGGCTATGTATGACTATATATGTGACATATACACAGCATTAAGGTCGATTGCATTAATGTGAACACATCCAGGCATGTGCTGATAGGTAAAGACACCAGTACAGGCAAACAGACATGCCCACATCAAGACAACATTCACATGGAGTATGAGCAATGTCATCACATGACAAACACATATATGGTGATAACATCACATCACCAGTAAGTGTCAAATGTGTGTGACTTAAACATGTCAGTGGTGTTAGTGTCATGTAGATTTGCAAAGACTTATTTGCAATCTTATTAAATGTGATACACATGTATGTTCAGCTGTACTTCTGTACTTCTCTTTGAGTTACTGTGACCTGTCTCCATCATTATGTCTTCCAGGTATGCCACATAGCAGGCTGCCAATGTACACCCACTTGGAGGATGAGGCCCTCATCCCATACCTCCTCAACAACCATACAACCCTCTTCAGCCATGTGCCACAGGGTGCACAGCAGTGGGATGTCCTGTGGGAAGAACTCCGCATGAGGGTAAATGATGTTGGCTGTCACAATTGCACCTGTCAGCACATGCGCCGACACTTCACTGACCTCATAAGATGGGCAAAACAGAGTGCTAATGCAATCGCCAGGGAACAAGGTGCAACAGGTGAGGGGCCACTCACCCAGCCCCCACTCACACGTACCGAGGAGCTACTGGTCAACCTAGGGACACCTGCAGACCTCCAGCTACAAGCTTTTGCTGGTATTGTGGAGGTGGGTGTTTCTCAACCACTGAGCCTGGAGTTGCCTGGTAAGTCAATACTGCACATATAACACAACTATATTTCACATAGTTACATGTGTTATTGTACAATATGTAATGTAACACCATATGCAAGGCATGTATGCACACATGCCACATACTATAGTCTGCTATTCTATGTATTCACAGATGTGCATACTCCATTGTATAATGTATTGTACTGGCTTATGTGCTAACATGGGCATTGCACCCTGTAGCTATCACGCAGGTGTGGATAATGATCTTACTGCTGTGACACTCCTGTTTAGGTACCTCTGGCACTTTGCAGTGACAACAGCCTGTATCAGGTGACATTGTTATTATTTACCAGGCTTGATAATGCACAGATCATATTAATTGCATGCTATCTGCCATAACACACGTAAACATAATGTATGGTGGTCCTGTTAATAGACACTGGTCAGACCTGCAATGCATCACAGTGGTTACCCATGTGAAACAATTGAAGATGATATGAAACACCTACACTAAACCTTCTAAACCGTCATTGCCAGATGTGTGGACAACTGTGAATACAATGGTGGAGGTGTGTCTCACGGTCGAGACAGGTACTACATATCAAACAGTACTATACAGAGATCATATGTGTGCACACACTCTAAATGTGTTGGAGCTGGAGTATGACTGGCCCACAGGATACACCCTTGTGGATTATACCCTTGCTATGAATGTCACACAATGTCATGTGCTATCTGACATGTCCATGACATGTAGTGGGCTGACTGCAACACTGCTCAACTATCCTGCAAAACATGATGTTTCACATCCCATACATTCCACCCTTTGTATGCATAACCCTGTCCTCAGTGGAGCATATGACATCTATGGGTGTATGTCATATTGGATAACACTGACATGTGAAATAGATGGCCATCACAACCATTGGACAGAACATGTGTACACATGGCCATGGAGGATAGCCAGAGACATGAAGCAACACACACAGTAGAAGTGATGTACATGTGTGTACACCCTGTTGTACATTGGCTCGACACAATACAACTATGGCCTTTGTGTAATGATGATATTGCAGATGTGAAACACTAAACATCATACAGGTCTGTGCACAGCTTGTGTAGGCGTAACATGAAACCACCACATAACATGTCTTGAACATCTTGAGGATGTCATGACATGAAAGCATTCACCTATACAGTATCCAAATACATACATGTGTTGAACAACATACACATATAACCACATCAGGCCACAGATACAGTACATTCACCTTGCTGGTGTCAGACATCACTGTTATGCCTGCTCCTCATGTGTGTGAGGTGCACAGATGGCATGTGGGACATAGAGTACTGCTAAGTTAGCCATGTGTGAGCATAGTTGCCAGGCATCAGTAATACAGTTGCAGATGTGCAGGGGTGTCATTCGTATACATTCTGTGACCTATGTCAAACATTCCACATTAGGGTTTAGTGTGTATATACCTCAGTGACGTGGGTCACTTTCCACATTAGATATGTATTGTATGTGAACATAGTCATGGCTATGAAATGTGTCAGTAACTCACACTGTATAGCAATTGTAAAGCCACATGATGCCCTGCAATGGCTATGCACATCAGCTCAATGAGCAGTATGTCACTGCATATTTGTAGGGTGGACAGACATTATTGCGTCAGCTGAAGGCCCATGTTAGTATAACACGTACCTGCATTGGGACACCATTAGTGTACTGTAGATTGGAAAGGACACCATTGTGTTACACATGTATGCATGTCATTCAACACATCAGCGGAAGACATGTCATACTACATGTGATTGGCAAGGTCATACGCCACACATCAGGCTGGTGTACTGTAAACCTGTGCTGGTCTGTAGCACCATTGCAAAGTAGGGACAGCCATGTCAAACATGTATGTTCAGCCACATGCACAATGTTTGTAGGCTCAGGGGTAGGCGGAATAATGTTGAACAGACATGCATTGTTTTAGGGGGAGATATGCAAGCTAGGGCTCAAGCAAACATAGTATTCAGTCGACATACCCTTCTGCTCATGTTTCACACATAGGGACAGTGGCCAACACAAAGCATCAGTGGCAGATGTACAAAGCTCAGTGATGGTCTGTTCACATGTGGTGTATGTTGCACATACCATGGCAGTGCGGTGCAATGGTGCAAAGTGCATGCATTGCGTTGCAAGTATGGGGCATAGGCTACTAACACAAATGGTGACCACCACTATAATTGTGTAAGGTGCATGCCGTCTGCTATAACACATGCATGCTGTTGTGTGCAACTCAGGGATGTATAACTACCACTATAATTGTCTAAGCTGAATGCCATCTGCCATATCACCTGCATGTAGCATGTGTCTGTGTGTTTGTGTGTGTCTGTGTGTGTCTGTGTGTGTCTGTGTATGTATGTATGTATGTCTGGTATAACTTGTAATGTACAGTTCTTGTTTTCCCCTCACAGCTGTTGATGTAGGTGCGTTGCCTCCTGTGGTCCACCTGATGTTAGTGTCCCCACAGACTCTAGCAGTGATGATGATAGTATGATTGAGGCACAGGCAGCGTTGTTAGGGGTTGAATCTGTGCCATTGGTTGCCATTCAACTTGTATACCCCTTATCCTCACACACAGTTCCCCTGCCTACACATACCCCATCACCACTAGCCATAGAGGAAGGACAGTTGGTGGGTGGTAGCATGGAACAGAGAAGTGTGGAGACAATGGAAGGTGTGCCTGCACACCATGATCCCAGTCAACTGACTGGTGATGTCCCACATAGGCAAGTGCCCAACGCTGCTCATAGGAGGACCACTGGCCAACATGTCCCTGCGAGACAAAGAACATCAGCTGGAGTCACAAGATGCATGTTTCAGGCTGTAATGGAGGTACAGGCACATACTGAATGGCACAATAGAGAAGGTCTGAGCCTTCGAAGGGCTGCTGTCTATTCGTTATCTGACAACATCCAGGCAATTTCAAATGCTCACCATCATCTTGTAGATGTTTTGGATAGATGATTGGGTAACATGGTGGGAGTCCTTGACCGTGGCATGTCAATCCTCGAGCGTGGAATGTCTGTGCTGGAACATCGGGTGGGAGCGAGTCACTGGGCACGTGGACATAGGTTAGCTACATCACCTGTTGAAGGTCTACGTGAACATGCTACTCACATGCCCGCTCCCATGGTGGGTAGCAGCAGCAATGCAGCTGGTGCTGTGCAGTCCACACCAGAACACAGCAGGCCACGTGCACGTGGTCCTGGATGGTCCCAACAGAGACATGATTCCAGTGGACATGTGTCATCAGACAGTACACAATCTGGACCTCTGCTTGGTAGTACCCGTGCAACCCATGGCAGGCACAGGTCATGTGGCCATGGCCAGACACCATGAACTGTGAAACCTGCCTTGTACAGTCTGCAGCTGTCAATAATACCCCCTGTGTAGGCCAGCCACATGCCAGACCTGTGTGCATGCATATACATATACACCAGAAACAAATGTAGGGCACCTCAACACACACTCATAACTTCCACACATGCCCATTGATATCACAGGCCCTAATACACACACATGATGTCATCCAATGGCACAGCCTAGGCCTCTGGGAAACATTATCACCCTGTGCATATGATGATGCCTGTGCTGCATCCCTGTCATCCACACCATCGGTGCAGGGACATGCTCATATGGTCTAATGCACAGGGTGAACATACTAGGCAGACAATTGTAGATTAATATTGTTGAGTAGTGTTGACAGGCAGCAGACATACCATGTATTACAGTTTTAGAATGCATTTTGTATGTTTGACAGTATGTATCATGTGTAACAACACTAACATCATGTTGATCTTGATGTTCAGCCTTCCTCTTTCAGGTGTAGGTGCATGTGCCGGGGGATGTCAGTGTTTGTGGTTAGTGTCCCATATGTACAAGTTGACTACTCACAGGTCTGTATGACAATACCTGCATGCACTTTGTAGCTTCCACATCACAGTTATAATCTCCCATGTTTCAATTATGTTTACTGTTCTAATGATCCAAGAGCATGATAGCTGTCTAGTAAGCTACTGTGTTCAGTGCCATCACATCCATAGTGGGTGACATCACAGGTATAGCTACCTGGAGTGGGGAGGAGGTAAAAGAGTGATATAAAGGATGACAAGAGTAAAGGCCAATGGAAATAGAGGCTTCTGATTGGGAAGCAGTAATACCCACTGCCATGACAGCATGCAAACACAGACACACCCACACACTCAGAGATTCACAGACACAGTAACAAACACTCTGACACACACAGTTGTCAGTGTTCGGATGAGAAACCCTGCCTATGTGCATATCATCATTACAGTACTATACAATTACAAAACATGCCACAGAGATTCCACATGCACAGGTAGTCAGAATGGCCTAAGATCAAGGACATCGACAGAGATACTACAGTGCAGTGAGTATATGTGGGGGGGGGGGAGTTCCTCAGTAGGCTATGTAACAACAAGTCACACCCCAGGGTGTACATGTTAACAGGCGGTTACAATGCCCATCTAAGATTGATGATATCAACAGGGATACTAGATTGCATTAAGTGGATGGGGGGAGGGGGCATTAACATTTCACTAAGGTAAAATACAGCCTCAATCCAGGGACAGGGCAGCCATACACACAGGCAACCATACACACAAACACACACTCACATACACACACACATACACACACACACACACACACACACACACACACACACACACACACACACACACACACACACACACACACACACTGTGGCATTCACAAAGGTATACAACTATGTCACACACATACAGCTAATTGACATGTGTGAGGTTCAACTACCTGCCTATGCCTTTCTTTCTACACTTCACTCTGTACAGATGTCAACAACAGTGTTCAGGAGAGTGAAAACATGTGGGATGTATTCCCAACCATACGTGACATACATGGACACTCACACACCCACACATGCCAGTACTGTGAATCAAACACCTGCCTATCTCATGATAGGTATTACAGAAGTACAGCACTATCGCATTCACTACAAAGCTTACTGACTCTTTCCTTTGCCAACTGTGCTGATATATGCACAATAGATGCACAGGGGAGGTATTACTGTTACAGCTGTCAAGAGGTTTGCCTTTACTGTCACCCTTACTGTATTCTACATTGTCTGCCTTCCACTTCAATTAACAAAACCAGACCTTAGCAGTTACGTAGGTTATTGTAGGATTGCTTGTAACACACCAGTGAGCTGTCCTCAGTAATAATTCATCTGCAAATTAGCCCCACCACTTAGTAGTCATGTCCAAACATCTGTCCATACCTTATGTACAGCTTACTGTACTTAGAGCATATCACCATATACAGTTGGCAATTTTGAGGCTGTATTGCAACAGCATGATGTACTAAGGCAGTCACCTTCAAAGATCAGATACTGCACACACATGGAATCTACACAAACATCAATGCATGTACACATATGCAGTCTACATCAGTAAGTGCACTAGCAGGTCACGAGGATACATTCCACACCTTCCCCACACCATGTGTGACACATAGCCGAGCATTACACCATAATGGATGTTGTATTCATGTACTGGAAGGACACAACCACCTTCACTGAGTAGCCAAGTGTATATATATATATATATATATATATATATATATATATATATATATATATATATATATATGTATATATATGACAAGAGAAGATATTAGCAAGACACACATAGCATTATTCCATGTCATGATCCTACAAACTGTTACTTGACAGTGTCATGGTGAAGCCAGGGCACTGTAATGGTCAGCAGTGAGCACATCATATTTGCCACACACACCTCATGTTTACTGGAAGAGTGCCAGCAATGTGCTCTGATAGGCTAGGCAGTACACTCACTCAAGCATGTACGAGGTCTGTGGCTTGTAAACATCTCACCCCAGCATGTACTGGCTATTGTGGCACTAAGGCTAATGTCCAGACAGCACACAGCATGCATAGCTTGCAATTGTTGACATGGGGTATATGTAGGAGCTGTGGCCACACATGGCTGTACATGTCATGAGCATATCACCTGTGACTACTCAGGAACATACAGAGCAGAGCTGGATTTCCCTGAGCCTGTTAACACAGGCCTTGTGTAGGTCCTATGATCCTGTTATTTGGGTATGTTTGTAGGCATTGCATTAGGTGGACATGTCTAATGACATACATGCCACATGGGTTGTTGTATGATATGATAGGTGTCATGGGTGACCAGTAGAGAGGGAATATTACCTCTGTTAACATAAATATCAAACCTTATGTACTGTTAGCATGCTATCTACCATGTGCATGTGTGTAATGACTGTAGCCACCTGTATGTAGAAAGGAGGTAATGTTATTTATGTTGTATGAGTGTGGGATGTTCATATCCATGGCAGGTACAGTTAGGTCATATCCAACCATGAGGGTGTTGTTTACTGGTGTACAGCAACAGTTGACTGTGTTAATGCTAACAACATCTGAGGGACCCTGGTATGTGTACAACTGAGCTGGTTACAAACAGTGGTATTATTGCATTGCAAAACACATTATGCAGCTGTGTCTGTACATGAGTACTTTGCACAGCTAATGTAGGCCTAGGTACAGTCCACCAATCAAATGTTATCTGTTGATCTCCCGTACTATGTCATACCACATATGGATGTGTGTTGGTAGTCTGGGGACAAGGTGGTGGATGTATATGAGGATACAACCTAGAATGCAGTGTTTGCCACTGTCACCTGTACCTGACTTATCTGTGATGAGTTATGTCGGAGTAGTGGCCTTTACATGTGAGTAGCCTTTATGAATATGTGGACACCACCACCTGGAATGGTCCATACCACTGTTATGGCCCACATGTCTGGATCTGAGTTATATGGTGGTAGTGCAATTGTACACTACAGAGCCTTCAGCCAGGTGTTCCTCACTGCACAGATGTCAGTATTCCACATTGTAGATTCTACATTGAGCAAATGGATTACTAAAGCCACACATCTAGCACTGGTTAGCATAAGCATCCAATGCAATTGTTTTGTAGATGTCAGTGTGTTACTTCTGTGTGTAGAACATTTGCCTTGCAATGTGACTATATGGGTAAATGCGACCTAGGTATTATCCACACACACTTGAAACATGGATGCGTGTGCTCCATGTTGAGGGCTTGTCATTCAGTCATGACAGCCTGGAATGACAGACACTGGACAACCTCATAATAACAGCAGGACATTGGATCATTGTTTTGGTCTAGCAGTTGCCACTCGTACCATGACATCACTGCGAGTGGTAGTAATATGCTTGGTAGCAAATGTCACATGTAAGGTGACGGACAGCAGTAGAAACTGTATATATAACCAATGTGAGATATACTTAGGGTAGCAGTCCTGCTAATAATGACAACTACTAACACAGCCGGGTGAGGTCATCTTGACACCTGCACCTCAGTACCATTACACAATGTGGCTCACACATTATGCTTGCACATGCCACTGTTCTAAGTATAATGCCACTGTCCACAACCTGCTATCAATGTATGCCTTTCAGGGCAGCAAGGTGTGTGACACATGCTGTAGGTAGCATCCACCTGTGAGTCCCAGTTAACCTATTGTCTGTCACGTCCACACATGCATGATTGTGTATACTTAACATATATATGTCAGTACTTCATGTACATGTATGCATGTGTATCACACAGCACAGACACCGATATACAATTTAGGGCCACATACAGGAATCTGGTAGTAAACCATTATGATGTGCATATATATAGACAGATAAGATGAACATAGCTGTAAACCTGTGTGTTTACAATAGGAGTCCATTACAATGTGTTCTGTACATGTAAGTTTATGAGCCTGCACACTGTGGCCTACTGTGGCTAGAATCGGAGTGCATCCCAAACAGCCCTGTGCTACTAAGTGTATGAGTGTTCCCACTGCCACCTTGTAAAATTTGAGTCAGTGCATCCAACAAGCCCTTTGTTACTAAGTGTATGAGCATGCCCAGTATAACCTTGTGTAGTTGTAGTCATAGTTCATCCTAAATGGCCCTGTGCTACTAAGTGTATGAGCATGCCCACTGTAACCCTGTATAGTGATAGTAGTTGTCCATTCCACAGATGGGCATACTCTAACCCACTTACTTTTCTTTTACTAAGCAATATTATATCAAAACGTAAGAATATCATATGAAATTAAGTGGGGGGCTGCGCCCCCCACACCCCCCTAACTATATATTCTAACTCCAGGGTCGCACTACAGTGGGGAAGGGGGCATATTCCATTTACTTTGTAATAATAGTTGTCAGTGAAATGAACTTTCAGTGAAATGAAGTTTCAGTGAAATGAATTTCAGTGAAATGGTGACAGTGAAATGAAAGTCAGTGAATTGAAAGTTCAGTGAATTGAAGTGAACCCATATATATATATATATATATGGATCTATCTTACAACGTCGACAAGTCAAAAAAAAAAAAAAAAATCACCGACACCACATAACCGACATTTCACACACAAAAACCTCACATGCCCGACACACCATAATCCCACCAACCAACACCAAACTCACATACACAACCTACAACAACCTGCTACCCTTAACCCAAACCCTAAAGGTCCACAGTTATCGCACACACCTCTAACCAGGCCTCTAACCCTAACTCACTTCGACCCCTACCGTGTCACACACCCAGATACATCCACAGCCTTTGTTCAGTGACTTGAACGTAGTCAGATAGAATATATATATATATATATATATATATATATATATATATATGTGTGTGTGTGTGTGTGTGTGTGTGTGTGTGTGTGTGTGTGTGTGTACACATCCCGTAGGTGTATATATCTATATCTATATCTATATATATATATATATATATATATATATATATATATATATATATCTATATATGTATATAGATCTATATATCTATATCTATATATATATATATATATATATATATATATATAGATATATATGTGTGTGTGTGTGTGTGTGTGTAGTTATGACAGTTGTACAGATGTAGACTTGTCTTTGTTGTTTCACAGAGTATAGTACATTCAAGGATACTGTACATATGTACACAAAGTGACTGTCCCATTTGTTTTCAGTACTGTGGAATACCTATAGTGAGATGTGCATTATAAACACCATGCAACATGTATACAACCCAGATGGCTTAGTGGTACATCCAGTGACCTCACTGTGCATGATGCAGCATTCAGGACCTGCAAGCCTTGTTGAGACTTTCCATTAGGACTAAATAAGGCAATTTTAAGCAGTTGTAAGTGGGTGTAAATGTGTTTTCATGACAATAAGCAGTGGGTACATGCAGGTAACAAACATGTACAACTCACAGTACACTTGAAATGCCCTTCTTTGGCAATCCTGCTGATGTCACCCACATATAAATACACCTATGAGACTGTTGTAAACCAGTATTCTCCATAGCACATGCTATAACTGTGTATTGCTGTAGTGTGATAAACTAGTTAGGTAGGGGTTCTATTCCAAGACATGGCAGGTGTGTGTGTGTGTGTGTGTGTGTGTGTGTGTGTGTGTGTGTGTGTGTGTGTGTGTGTGTGTGTGTATGTGTGCATTTAACAGTCAGAGCCTGTGTGGTGGTGCTTGTGAGTGTCTAACCACTGGACATGTTGGGGAGCGGATTTTGTAATTTTCAAATATGGTGTCCGTATTATATGTCACAATGCCCACCTCACAAGGAGTACAGACTTCAATCAGCCAAGGGACTGTGTTGGCAAGCCATACCCCTACATCTGGCAAAAGACCTCGTGAACAAGTATGCAACTCTACTATTACCCAGAATACATTCTGATCCCATGTGTCATACACAAGCACACTTGCCTAGAATATCCCGCTATGTTGCTTGTACCCTGCACATTGATGACAGATAGTAGGCATGGTGTGATTGCAGTGGGCTGCAGAGGGCATGACACCCTGTCCAGCAGTACAATAGGCATATAATTGCAGACAATGTGCCTTCACTATGTTCCCCACTGGATGCCTGCAACATATGTGGTGCCATCAAATCTGATCCACAGAGGCCATACAATGCCTTACACGCATGCCCTGTATGGACAGATGCCACTGACACCAGGGAATACCTGTAGCATGCTATCAATGCAGGTGCAGGGTCAACCTGCTGTCTATAAGCAGGTCCTGCCACACCAGGCCAATATTGCCATATCTGAGGATAACAGTCTGTGTACACAACATGTGGCAGCCAAACCAGGTATACTTGTACATGTCACTGTACATTATTGTGGGACATGCACATCCCAGGCAATGTCCATGTCAAGGACTATCAAACACAGACATGGCATGCATTGCAAAGCAATGACCATACACAATGGTAACCAGGATGACAGGACAGTTCATACAATACCCATCTGTGTGGGACATTACAGACACTACACCCCTGACCACACCGCACACCATTGTTGGGTGACATGATGCCAAGGATAACCCCTCACCCAGCCTTGTACAGCCATCTTGCACAGCCAACCACTACACACCCATGAAGCAATGCACACATGCATGTCAGTACTGGCACCTTGTGTCTGCATGTGGGGTATGATGCTCCCAACCACAGTCACACACAGTATAACTGCCATTGGCATACCGACTGATGTCAGACACGTTCACATGCCCTAGTCCATAGAACCTCCAGATATCCCCTGTGGTGCATGTAGTACCTGTGCATTACTGCAATGTGGCAAACTAAGTAGTTAGGAAGTGTATTTGTGGGCCTGGCAAAGTGTAGCAATGTGTCTGAGTCCCTTAGAGAGTGTAGTTGTGTTGGCAATGACATCCATTCATGTAGACAGCCATGTGTGCTACACCTAATGTATGTCTACTATATCTCTGTTGCAGATGTCGCTCACCAGCACACATATATGTTCTTACAGCACACCAACATGTCAGCTTTGTGGCACATGGAGTAACTGCATGCACTTGTAATAGTAATGGCTAGTCAGTCAGGGAATTGAACCCCTGTACTGGTAGGTGTGTGAAAGACAATGCTTAGGTTTTAGTCTCTAAGCCCTTCTCTGATGTACTTTGCCTCTGTCTGTCCCTCCCACACACTCTCTGGTGGATGTGGTGTTGTACACCTGTTTAGCAGCAGCTTGTGTTTTGTAAGTGAAGGTCAAGATCAGGTGATGGCCTCTGCACCTATTGCAGTTCTCCACTAGCTGATTGCATGTGGAACAGCTGTGGTGATGTTCCCATAGCCAATCGCATGGAAATTGTTGGTGTTTGCCCATGACAGTTGATGTGAGTGGAACCTGGATCTGGTGTTTGGTAAACGGCATCACAGATGATATCTGGATATTCCTCAAACAGCATACCAAGTGGAAAATAGCCTAAAGACAGGAGGGTGATGTGCCAGACCTAACTACAGCATAAGTGTAGCTATGCTTCATTGAGACTACTACCAGTTTAACAAGTTGTGTGTGGTAATGGCTATTCTGCATATTTTAAAACTGACAAGACAGTAATCTGTTTGTGAGGGAACCCCCATCTGTAGGGCCATCTGTGGACTGGACAGTGTGTGGAACCATTTGTTTCCTGTGTTACCCACTGAACACACATCTGTGAACAGTAGAATCATAGTGTGAGGATTGCAGTCAGTACATGGTGATAGTGATGAGAGTTACTGCCATCGCATTCCTGATTGGACATATGTCACATGAAACAGTGGTATGACAGTCAGTCACTGTCTGAGGTTCTCACAGTGACATGCCAATAATGGGCCACTGTTCATAGCTGCAGTCACAAGTCTTCTACACTTTGTACAGATGTCATGCAGTATATATGCATGTGTTGTGCTCCCTCTGCAAATGTATACCATCTGTTGTGTTGGGTTGATGGTCATAGCTATGCATGCTGTTATAAGTAATCCTGAATTCTCTTGACTATTACTAAGCCATATCTGTGTTAAAACTGCAACACCATGAGCTGTATGGGTTTGGAGGTCCCGACAGAACCTCCTGTCCCACTTCAGCTGGCCATGGCACCGGGCAGCAGCACATCTGGGTCCCAGCCTTGGACATCCACCTCTGTTGGCTCTGCACCACCTTCTGGTGGAGCCAGCACTGAGGATGGGGCTTGTCCCCCTGGGAGCAGATCCAGACAGGAACTTGTCCGCTGTCGTACAGTCCCAGATGTGGTGCATAGGGGGTTCAATAAGGGGTTTTGAGGCCAGATACGCCATCTCAAGGGCAGTGTGTCACATTTAGACAGTGAGCCTGCCCCTCCCAGACAGCCCCCAGCGCAGCCACCTTTGCGGTTGTTTTGGTGCAGTGGTGGCTGCCCATGGCTGGGGACCTCCATTCCATTGTTTCCATCTGGGGTTTATGGGCTTGTAATTGCCAAACATCCCTCCCCGTCCAAGGTGTATCCCCCCACATATGTAATATACTGACCCTGTATGCTGTCTTGTCTGTCATCCTACCCAAACTATCCTCCAC
This sequence comes from Protopterus annectens, assembly GCF_019279795.1. Lineage (NCBI taxonomy): Eukaryota > Metazoa > Chordata > Ceratodontiformes > Protopteridae > Protopterus > Protopterus annectens. The sequence goes on from NC_056734.1 coordinate 202,028,837, forward strand.
GAGCATACCTACTCTCCTTCCCCCACATCCCACTCTCACCCTACAGAAACAAAAGGCCAATCTGTTCCTAGAACAACATTTGCCCCATACATAGCTGTTCATTTCACACACATGTCCACTGGACACATGTAATGTTTTTAATTTTTATCACAACATACTCCAGTTGTCCTCACCCCTGTCTCTCAGGCACATGATCCTGGTATGCACATGACTCCTAAAGGTTTCAGGTACACATAATGCAGATGACCCCATTGTACACACGACACTACCGGTCCCTCTATGGTTACCCCATTTACCTTTTTCATGATGATGATGTCGCACACAGCGCCTTCCAAGAGTACTGTTCTCACATAATGATTGGACAGGAACTGTTGTGTTAATGTAAATAAAATGCACAGAGTGATGTATTTGGCCAATGTACAAATGTTTGCGTGTATTAATGATACATGTCTGTCTGAGGGAGTCTTGATATTACATAGGACAACACCACTACATAATACAGGCATTGCTGGTATTCCCCTTTTCATTCCTTTTTAATACTTTGTTGTCACATGGGATGTTCTTGATATATCTATATATGTGTATGTATCTATATCTGGACATAAACACACACACATACATCTAAATGATGGAATACATTTCCTATACTGTTGAATGACTGTGCTGGATGATATGTTTGTGATAACATCCGATGTCTATATATCTGCCATGGCTTAGTGGTAAGTCACATTGGCTGTGGTGTGCAGGGTCCTGGTTTTGAGCCTTGTAGAGGCCATTTATTTTGTTGCTGGGCAGAACAAGGCCATTGGATATGGAGTGATTAAGGCACATTAAAGCAGTTCTGAGCAGGTATGCGTGGGTTTGCACAGAGCTAAGCAATGCTAACCTCCGGTTACAGTTTCTTACACTAAGTTAGCCTATACATTGCTTTACCAGTGTGATACTCGCATACCGATGGCCAAACAGGCTTACACTCGCTTGCTCCTGCACTTGCAAATCCACTGCATTTGGTGTTTGCATCTGACACTCACACCCCTGGGTGGGAGTGAGGACTATGATATTTCCTTGTGATGCCTATTACATCAGATTACATGCCTACAGTATCGGGAATGGCTGCCCATTAGGCGAAAGCATGCCGTTCGACTGTACGGAATCCGTGGTCTGTCCAGAGTTTGATTCATATTATTGGTGTGTTCTTCTTACAATCTGCACATGTCTGGCTAGTACATGGGAACTGACACTCTTCAATACAAACAAGTAATTGGGTTTTGGAACTCACATCCTTCAGCCGAGTCATGCTACTGCATACCTATTATTCTATCATCTCTCTAAGGTTATAAGTGGAATATGTGCCTTCTGTCCCTATCAGACCTCTCAAATGATTGAGGACAAATATCAACTGAATCAGGGGCACGTCATTACAACATCAGGGACACATTTAAAATATTAGTGCTATTAACCTGACACATTGACAGACTCAGAGCATATGAATTAATACACATTTTCTGAGGTAAATGATGTTTATAACTCTTAATTGTTGTCATTATTCATTACGTGTAATTCACCACCTTTCCTTCAAAAGTCACTAGTTTTAGGAGGGATTAAGTGGGACAGAGTTAGCATATGAGACACAATCAGGGACGTCCCTGGAAATCGGAGACAGTTGAGAGGTATGGTCCCTATTTGTTCCCCCAATGGTTTATGTCCTGTCCAGTGGATTTGCTCTTAGGGGTGGAGAGGTATGGGTGTAAACTATGGCCATTTCAGAATATTACTTACATCCCCATGGTGGTCCTAATATGAGTGCACCAGCCAACACCTGCACGCCTAGGCCCATAATTGCATACCCATAGTTCCTCCACCTGCCCCTCCTCTACAGCACTCATCCTTACTGTGGGTGCAGGTGGGGTATAAACACACCACTACACACTGCCCACTCTCTGCATGTCAGGACACATGTCATACATTGTGTCGACCGATGGGTTATCAGGCTTGCACAACCTACTGGTCCGTGTACGTCTACAGCCTGATTTGATGAATCATTACAGGGACTGACTCCAATGATCAGTTATTTTTGGGGTGTCCCACAAGGGACATTGATGTCTTTGTTTCAAGATTAGACCTGGAAGGTCTCTCCCACTGGTAGTATCCTGCTGGTAGACTGGGAAGCAGTGGTGTGTTTACTTTTATTGTGTGCCTGTTTGTCTCACCGGACTAGCTGGGGGGGGGGTTGATGCTACGTGTTACACATTTGTTTATTGGACCCCTCACCCCCATATGCACAGCCTGTGAACATATGTAATTCGCAACTGCTGTATCATATCCTAGCTATATACATGTGTATATTTACAGTTTTAAATATATATATATATATATATATATATATATATATATATATATATATATATATATATATATATATATACATACACATTGCTATATACAGATATATCTGTATATGTATGCATACATGTATATATTTATACATTGCTGTTTATATATATATATATATATATATATACATATATATATATATATATATATATATATATATATATATATATATATATATATATATATATATATGTATATCTAACAACATATGGGTCTATGGGTGTCTGCATATGTATATATCTATATGTGGGTATGTATATTTATTCTGTCTCTGTATGTATACATTTGTACTACAGAGAGGGAGAGGTTTATCTCTAGGTCACTATTGGCAGATATACACACACATACCTCTACATATATACATCTACATCTGGTTATTCCGTTACTTGTCATATAGATTATACTTTGCTGCAGTGGGACTCATAGTGGGTGTGGCTGCTCGTTGGGTGACGCCTCTGCCCAATGAACACATTTGCTTACACCCCTGGGGCTATCCATATAGGCCCACATCAGCCAACATCTGCACACCTAGACCCATAACTAGCTACCCATAGTTGCCCCACCCACACCTCCTCTACAGCACCCATCTTTACTCTGGGTCCTGGTCGGTTCTGAACACACCACTACATGCTGCCCACTCTCCACTTCACAGGAGCCATGTCATACAATTGTCTCAACCCATGGGACATCAGGCTTTCCCACCCTTGTATTCCAGGTATGTGCACACCCCAGCCAGAATGTTCGACGTATCACCTTCTTTTGGTCTTGTCAATTTTTGGGGTGTCCCGCAAGGGACACTCCTGTCTGTGTTCCAAGATTAGATTTCATAGGTGCACCCCAGGTTGTATCCTGCCTGTGGTCTGGGGAGCAGTGGACTATTTACATTGTTTGTGGGTTTGTGTGTATGTTTCCTGTGTCCGGCTGAGGGGGGGGGGGTGGAAGGTCATGCTACGTGTTTCGTTATGCTCCAGTTCACTTTTAATTGTTATTTTGCAGGTTATACAGTGGACAGACGTCGAAATATGTTCATGTACAGATTACCGATGGTACATTGTATGTGATGCAGTGGGATTCAGAACGGGAATGTCTGTTCGTTATGCGGTTGCTCTAACCAATACACTATTGCTGTGCTGCTTCATTTGCATATATACCTATATACCCATGACTCCTGCTTCCCTAAACACCCACCCCAATGCCTCCCTAACACTGCAGACATCCATTCTCCAGTTGGATTCACCATGTATCCACACCACTACACATTGGCCACTCCCTACTCCTGTAGACCCATCCCATCAGTTGACTCACTCCACATATCCTCAGAACTCCCAAACTTTTAGTCCACAAACACTGGTGACGTGTACGACCAAAAGGACACTATTCTTAAGTTTTGGGTTGTCCCACATGGGACACGCATGTTTTTATGTCAAGATTAGACTCTATACTTCATTACATCCTTACTCCCATTAACATGACACTACAATAAATTAATAAGTATGACTATGTGGTAATGTACACATTACACATGAGAGCCTAATTATGTACATGTTCGGTGTATTTCTTTTACAAATAGACCGGTTTAATAATTGGCATTGCCATAGCAGGCAGATCACAGGAATGATTCCATGTGTGAGAAAGTCCTCACATTTGATTTTTTCAGCACAGCACTGACTTTGGACATTCTACACACTTCTGCATTTTAGCAGTTTTGTCCCTTCCCTATTATGCACAACCTATTATTCTATCTACTGTAGAGGTTTGTAAGGGCACATTCATGTTATTTATGTCTGCAAATGGAATGAATGTGTTACAGAGAATGTACTTCTACATATAGATGTCTGCATGTGTGTATGCATATATACTTATAACAAACTCGCTGATCTCAACACAACAGTCTAGTTAGAACCAGCCCACCCAACCCTAGCATGCCTGGATCCATAATTTCATACCCATAGTTCCTCCACCCCACCCGAGTTCAACATACATGCATACCATCCATTGTCCAGTTGCTGTCGCAGCCATGACACACCTCCACACATTGCCCTCTCCAGAGGGTTAGGGGCCCTACACATATGTTGTCCCAACCTATGTATTCTCAGGGTCTCCCACCATTTAGTCTTTGAACATACCTGCCCTTGCTTGTGTAATGGTCGGATGTCCAAACATTCTGTCAATTTTTGGGTAGTCCCACCAGGGACTACCCTCTGATTGTAAAGTAAACTTAGCAGATCAACAATGTTACTCCCACTGGTAATATCCTGTCTGTGGTGTGACTAGCAGTGCTTTGCTCACTCCTGCTGGCTTGATATGACATACGCTGATAACGCTATATAATACTGGGGTTGCTGTTGATTCCCTTCTCATTCCTTTTGTTATGCTTTATTGTTATGTCGTTCATTCTTCATATATATATATATATATGTATATATCAAATATATCTGTACATACTTATATATATTTTCCTATCCTGGGCCCTGCTTAGACCCACGCAAGCGCACTCAGACTTGCTTACTGTTTACTGCTGCTTATTTGTGCTTACACCTGCTTACTATTGCCTTATTCAGTATGATAGTGTCACTTTGATTGAATGATATTTAGTTAAACATCTCATGCGATACTCTTATGTCGGTTTTACAGCAAAATGACATTCATTCCACATGGAAAATTATATGTGCTATTGTTGAGCTCGAACCGTGAATGCCTGTTCATTAGGTGGATGCTCTAAACACTACACAATTGACGTTTACGTTGCTTCTGCATGTTTTATCTATTTGAATGATTTTGATGTGTAAACTATGCTCAGCGGACGGCAGCAATGCGCAAACACACTGCACTTTGCTTAAACCTTCAATATTGCAGCAATTCAAATTTATAATAGAGACACAGGGAATCTTAATGTGGAAGTTCTAGGGACGAGGCTCAACATTCCACTACGTGCTTGCATGTTTACTACTTTGATTTTATTTTACTGTTCGTGGACACTCTTGTATGCTTAGCATACATTTCGGTATCCACAGATACTGAATTACTGACTTAATATTAGAGGCGGGCTCTACTAGTATCCACAGATACTGAGTTACTGACTTAATATTAGAGGCGGGCTCTACTAGTAAGCATAGTAGGTTGTGCAACTGTCGGGGCATGTTTACTCCTCCGTAGGGTGCTTGTACATGCCCCCTGCACTCACACACATTTCCTGTGCATGTTAAGGGTGCGGCAGCATGCCCTCATACATATTCATATGGCGCTGCTGCACCATCTGTAGTGAGGACACTCAGCGCAAGACTAAAATCATCCTTGCGCTGTGCTTCTTGAATCCCGGAGGTTGTCTTTTATATGAACATAAGATATTTCTAAATTATATTTTTATTATCTAGAGGTTCATTTTAATCTCATGCACCATAATGTTGTATTACTGTGCTCTGGCTATGCACATGTCTACATCACTATTCTCTCAGTGATCCTTTTGACAGGGTCTTTTCAAGTTTTGGAGAATATGTTAATTGTGGTCCTTTAGTGCATCTTTATAGAGTTTAGCTGTATTTCTGCATTAACAATTCATGTAGGTATCTAAATTTTGCATCATTCAGAGAACTACTACAGTCTTGCCACAGCTTAATTCCCCCCTTTTGCATACTTTTGCTCATCCTGTATTGTATGCATGTAGCCTTCTTTATTTTACCCTGTACAATCCCTTACTCATGACTATGTTTATCTGTTGTACTACTATAGCTATCCTTATGCACTGTCCTAACATCCAAGTTTGTCTCTTCAGTGACTCCCACTAGTCTCCTCTCACATTTAAAATGTGCAGTAAATTAGGCAAGTGAGAGAAGAGTAACTTCATTATAAGCAGGTTCACACACAAAAGCAATGTTGCAACTTAGGGAATTATATTGAATCTCCTATTATAAACAGATTGTTATGAGTCCCAGAAATGCATGTCAGGAAATTTACTTTAAGACTGGAGTGTCAAGTGTTGAATTTCTTGTGAACTCATAATAACTGCTTGGGAATTCTAGCTGTCCTAACTTTTGAAAAAACTTAGCTGCATGGCAAACCTAGTATATAGTGAATTTTAGTTGCCTATTAGAAAAAAAGTTGGGTGGCAGCTTAAGGCGCATGACAGTCATCTGTTTCAAAGTCTGAAGCTTATGCATATCACCAGAGGTGGCCCGTGCTATAGGACTGCAGGACTGCAGCCCCCCTACCTGTAGAAAGAAAGAAAACAAAACATTCGAAGTCCCACAACTCCGACCATGTGTGCTTGGAGTTCCTGAACTCACAGAACTCCAGACTGCTGTGTCAGCAGTCCGGATAGGGGGAAAGGCATCCCTGCCCTCCAGATGCCCAGACGTCAACCGCATAGAACGGAAGAACTCCAGACTGCATCATCTGCAAGCTAGAGCCTACTCTTGCGGAGAAATAGTGGAGCCTTCTTGCAGGGAAAGGGAAACCAGCCATTAGCTTGCATGGGATGGGATTGAGGAGACTGGAACACTGAAACAGACTGAGAACAAGCTTGTGAGGAGATTGGAACACTGAATGGGACTGAGAACACACTGAATTCAAGTATCGTGTGTAACTATTAACTTTGAATGGGACTGAGAAGTATGTGTGTGTGTGTGTGTGTGTGTGTGTGTGTGTGTGTGTGATGCCCCAGTTGCTATATACTGGTGACTAGAGAGAACACATGGTGGTGGGTAGAGAATACCTCAGGCTTGAATCCTGTACTTTGGATGCAGGTGGCAAGGGCCTGAATTCCCTACCCACCACCATTTGTAAAAAAATTTGCAGATTTTTGCCTCATTTTTTTGTTCTGTTCCTCATAAAATCTGTGGTTTCTGTATTTTTGTTTCCTTACACAGTCAGTAGTGCAATGGTGCAGTGGAAGCATTGTTGCCTGACAGCTACGGGTTTTCTGGTTTGATTCTTGGCTGGGGTGCCTTCTGTGTGGAGTCTGCATGTCCTCCCATCTTACAAAGACATGTGTCTGGAGTGTTTCTCCCTCAGCCTCTACTGAAAATTGGCTTTTGTTCCAAATTAGACTTTCCTGGTTAGCAAATGTAAAATTGGCTTTTGTTGTAAGTCAGACTTTCCTGGTTAACAAATGTTAAATAAATAAAAATAACAAGCATTTGAATTTCAGACTTCATATTCTTCAGAAAGTACATGGTAACACAAAACCTTTTATTCTAGAAATTTTCTAAGTTTATAAGATGGATATTTGAAATTTGTCCCTATTTTTGGGACTGCATTCCCTCATTATTGGCTTCATCCAGTTTTTTTGTGCTAAAGTTCAGAGCTGTGGTGAGAACTGAATTCACTGAATATGTTTGGGGGCTGTATTCCCCCATTATTGGCTTTGTCCAGGTGTTTTTTGCTAAGAGGCTGAGAGCTATGGTGAGAACTGAATTCACTGAATATATTTGGGGGCTGTATTGGCCCATTATTGGCTTTTTCAGGTGTTTTGTGCTAAGAGGTTGACAGCTATGGTGAGAACTGAATTCACTAAATGGTAGCCATTTAAGTTTTAGTCTTCCTCTCTTTCACACAGAAGCTGATTTGGCATAGTGGTATGTTGTTCAGACTGCTTTGCACAAGGTCCTGGGTTCAATACTTGGCAGTGAAATATATGTTGATAACAGCATTTTATTCTAGCAACTTTCCAACATTATACAAGCAATGTTTAAAATGTGTCCCTGTTTTTTGGGCTCCCCCCAATAAATTTTGGCTTTTTCCAGATTTCTTGTGCTGCAAAGTTCAGAGATATAGCTGAGTGTCAAGTAGATTTTAGAAGGAGCTGAGAGCTGCAGGGGAACAAAAGTTTAGTACTGCTTATGTGGTGGGAGCTGGCACTGTTAGTAGCACAAAAGGTAGTGTACTTGCTTTTGACACAGAAGGCTGTGGGTTCTACTCCCACAGTAGGTAGATGCATTGCTGATACTGTACTGTGTTGTAAAGGGGATGGATGCTGCAGTCCTTTTCGGTGAAGATACCTAGTAACTATGAACTTGTTATCAGTTTGCCATCCATTCCCTATTGCAACTTTACTAGCTTATCATTTTTTTAATGGAACATAGGCAATTTATTCCTCAAGGGCAACAGGCACTTTATTTGTAGATGAAACAATGAGATATAAAGTTGTTTGCTAGCAGCAACTTCTTCATTAGTTACAGATTTCTTTAATGGTAAATTATTTAGATGATTTTTACTTCTTCAGAGATTGTGCATATTTACTGATACTGGTGGATTGTAGAATTTTGAGTAGACGTTTATGATGGAATGTTCTAAATTGGGCAGTTTGTCATTACCGGTGCATGTATTTTGTTTCATTGTTTACTGGAAATTTTTCAAAACAATAAATCTAAAACACCTTCTAGCAACTGTACTGTATTATACAATCAGGAAGGTGTATCAAAGAAAACATGTATGTTTCATGTGCAAGGGGCCTATAATTTGAAAACAGCCCAAAGTTAATCTTTATCTGCCACTGGCAAAATGTATTTTCTTTGAATGTGGGTTTCAATGCTGTTTCAATGAATGTGAGTTTCAAGGGCAGAGAAGTTTTAATGCTAAGTCTATTTTCATTGTGAGATTGCATTGCTTTGTTTAGCATATATCTATTAGTGTTTGTGCTGTAAAATAAAACTTTCAAATGAAATCCAAATAATTGCAGAAGTAAAGCAGTATGCACATTACAGTGTTTATGGTAAATGTGGTGAAATAACCAAATAATGTGACATTGGAATAGCTGCTGGGGGGAGGCTCCACTCGGCCATGATTTTGTGAGGGGGGAAGGGCAGCAAACTCAAACACAGCGCCGGCTAAACTATACCTTTCAACTGTCCAGATTTTTGCAGAATGAATAGATTTTTGCTTCTTATTTTTGGTTTATTCCTCATAAAATGTGTGTTTTTCTGGCAAATCATTTAGGAATGAAATCACTAAATAATGACAGAAATTGAGTTTCAAATGTCATAACCTCCAGAAAAATGCATGCTAAAGGAAGACCTGTTATTCTATCAATTGTCTTAAGTTTATACAAGAGCAATTTTTAGTACTGTCTGAATGTTCCCCCAATATATTTGGCCTTGTCCAGAATTCCTGCATTAAGAGGTTGAGAGGTACGTGCAAATAAATCACTTTATAGACTTAGGAATATCCAAACCTCTCAACTGTCCCCAATTTTGGCTCAAAATGTTGCTTTCCCCTAATAATCCCTCCGCAAAATGGTAGTTTTGGAAGAAAACGTGGAGGGTTTACAATTATAAATAACTGTAATGATCACAGTTATAGATTATGTTTTTTTCAGAAATACATGTAGATTATCTTATTTTGTCAGCTGCTCAAGTTAACAGTACTAATATTAAAAAGGTGTCTCTTCTTTGACATGTTCCCAGCTGTATTGTGTGGCAATTTTATATTTTTGCATCACATTTTTGGCCTGTTTTTCATAAATGTGTGGTTTTCTGGCAAATTAGTGACAAATCATTAAAGATTGAGGTTAGAAAATAATGGCACACATTTTAGTTTCAGATTTTATACCCTTCAGAAAATTCACACTAATGCAAGAACTACTACTATTCTATTATATTTTTAAGTTTATAAGAGTAATATTTAAAATTGTCCTTATTTTTGGGCATGTGTCCCACTTCTACGTAGGCTTTGTCCAGATTTCTTGCTCTAAGGTTGAGAGGTATGAATGTCAGAGCCATCACCATCAGCCAGAGACATTTCAATTTGTGACATACTTGTTGCACCCCACTCCCCCATGTAGTGACTCTGGATGAGTCTAAGCAAGGCAAGGAGCAGTTATGCAGTGTAAGTGTGCAGAGTATTCCCCCATCCATGGTAGACACAAGTATGACAGTGTTTTTTCATCTGTCCTTAATTTTGCAGAATGTTCTGGTTTTCTGTCATATTTTTATACTGTGGATTTATGTTTCTTATATTCGGAAAAAGCATGCTGTCGCATTGCCCTGTTGCTCTGTATTTAAGTAGCAATGCTTTAATGACCATCAGGTAAGCTTGTCAGAGATTGTAAGATGCAGGTAAGCTTTAATAAGCATACTGTTAAAGAATGATCTACTTTGAAAGCCTTTTTGTTGTTGCCATGCAGAGAATATTTACATAACTAGATAACATATAAGCCTTATGTATTGAAATGCATATGACAGTATTTGTAATAAAGGACAGGATTACAGTATTTTCAGAAGCTCATTACATTTATTGGGTACTTGCAGTCATCTTTGCATGCTTTACCCATAAACTAAACAGAATGCCAATCTACCATGTGTGGGCCATAACTTGTGCAGTAATCCTTTAAGCAATTTATCTTGAGCTTGTTTCTTGTTTGCTGTTCATTTTTTACTTTGATCATGTCTTCCCCATGAAACAAGTAGATATTTGCTGTCAGGCAGCAGGTCTTTTTTGGATAAGAAACAGTTTTACAAGTGGGGGTATCACAGAGATTGCTACTTTCAGCATGTTACTTGGTAATTTTATAAAGTTGAATATAAATTATAATTAGAACTGCAATGCAAGGAGAAGTGGTTTGAGTTGAGTGCTGCTTATTTTTTTATACTTGATTTTGACTGGCATTCCAGTAATGTATTTAAAAAGTAATTTATTTTTTCATGCATCACAACTTTTGTGTTTCCATCTAAATATTAAGTAAGCTGTCATGTAGCCAATGTATTGAAATATGTTTTTCTTCTACACTTCATTTTGTTTTGATTGGACTCTCGTAATGACGGTTTGGCAACCAGGGCAGTGTATTTAATTAAAGTTCCAGTTGTTGTAGTTTTGAGCATAGCTCCACCCCTTTCTCATTGACCACACCCCTTCCCATTGGCCCCACCAATGCAGCTGTCTCTTGCAGCCCCCCTTTAATTTGAAGTCACCAGCCACCAATGCATATCACACAGGCAGGTTTTTACATATGAACCTTGATACTATAAATGTAAGTAGAACTTTTGTTGCTCCATAGACAAGAGTCATCAAGAAACTCAGGTAGACACCAACCATCAGCTTTAAAAAGTATTACATACCCCTAGATGCCACACAAACAGAAGTCAGAAATGAAGTGTGCCACTAATGTGTATGCATACACATATAAAAATATAGATATAGACATATAGATATATAGCCCCTCTTCCTTTTATAGCATGTCTCTGTTCTACCATTTGTTATTGTTGTCTGGTTACTTGCACACTTGCTCATAGTTTTATATATTTAGCCTACATTACCTTCTTAATTCACAGTGATCTTAGTCATAGTACTTGCTCAATAAGCACACCAAAAAAAAAAATTCAAGTGCATATTACAAAACCAGAACAAAGTTGGAAACACACTGTCTGTAGAATAACATATGTCTTGTACCTTAAGAAGTATTTCTAAGACCTGAACATGCATATATAAATAGTAGGCACGTGCTAGCCTCAGTGCCATTTTGTGAGCACAACCAGAGTGTGAAAAATCTATACATGAAACAACTAATTTGTATATATGTTTATGTTTCTATATAATAAAGCTGCTTGAAGAGAACCCACGATGTTTGTCTACTTCATCCTGACTGAACGAGCAACATGGTGTCAGAACTGGGATGCTAGAGACTGCTTTTCAGAGCCATTAAGCGCAGAGTTAACAGTGAAGGCAAACTAAGTGAACTGAATGAAAAAAACATCCAGAAATGAATTAAAGGTAATGAAAACTTGCACAAACAATTTACTTTATATAATAAAGATAAAACACAACATTTCAAGGGCACAAAATGCATTACTAAGTAAACGAATAGCATGAAAATATTTATTAAGCAAACGAGAAGCATAAAAATGTATTAATTAAACAAAATGTTTGAAATTAAGACGTTTGATAAAATGGGGATCAGAAAAGCACAAAAAAGGGTTCAGAATTATGTCAGAATTGCAAAACAAGCATGTTTAAAGTAAAATGAGCATGTTTAGAGTTAAAACAAGCACAAGAAAATATAATTGGCATGAAAAGAGATTAAATGAGCAAAATGAATATAACAAAGGGCAAAAGGGGCACATTGAGTATAAATAAAACAAGGCAACTGCATGTTTTTTGTGAATTACTGTGTTTTAGCATAAACTACCACTTCACATTGATTGGAGCCCTGGATAGTATAACTAGAGTATCGCAAAGTGTGCAAAAGTGATTACAGTGTGTATTTATTACTGTGCATTTATTCCGAAGAGTTTGTTATTTGCAAAGTGCCATCACCCACCACCCATATCATTTCCTATATAGCTAACTACTTTGCATCTCTCACAACAGACACCCACCCCTTTCTATCTTTCACTCCATAATAGTCTATATCTCAACCCTCTTGCTGCTACAACAAAATATTCTAACTTCACCCCCTACTGGCACTAGCTGGTATACACTATTATCCCCTAGCTAACAGACCAACAAACTATACCCCCCATCCATTTTATTAACTAAAACCACCCTACAATATGTATTCCTCGAACAGCAAAAGCTATGCATTTCTAACTATATCCATCCTATTATTGCCTCTCCTACTCCTCCTTCTTATACTCACATCTCTTAAAATCCACTTACACCCCAAACATATCTCCCCTATATACCCAAATTGCTGTAGCCATATAAATAATCATCAAACCTTCTCCATTTTCCATCTATCTTCTCATTAAATACTCCCTTACCAAAAATACACTTACCTAACACCCAACTCAACCCTACCAAACACAAAACCAAATACTACACCACCACTGCTAATATGCTCAAACTCATCTACCTCCACAAAAACATTATTTTAGCTGGATACATCCATCCCATCCATGGTCAAACACACCCCACTGCCAGCCCTCCTAACTCCAAAGTCAATAATCTCCCAAACAAACATCTTTCTTTCTATTCAATAAACACTAGGAGTATTCTGAACAAAGTAAGTGAAATACATGCTTGGATCTCCCACCATACTCTAGATATCCTTGTTCTGATTGAAAGCTGGTTGAAATCCCAACAACAAGACATAGAGATCTTGCCCTCTGGCTATAGCATACACCATCTAAATCGACCAAAAAGGAAAAGTGGAGGCATTGCTATACTACACTCTAACCACCTTACCACTTCTAACTCTAAGTTTACATTCCAAGCCTTCTCCCCAGCCAAAATTTTATCTGTAAACATAAATATTAATAGCCATTCCACTATCACCTTTGTAGAAATTTACATTCCACCAGGTGATAACATCCCCTTACTGGAAAATATGCTTGTTCATATCTCCCAACACATCCCAAATGAAACTATCATTCTTGGGGATGTCAACAATAACTGTCTATTTCTCTCCTCTCAAAACTCCTCAGAACACCTTAATTTCTATGGCTTTACTAAACTCATCTGTGATCCCACTTATTTCAATAACTCCCATAGAGTCTCATCTCTCCTTGACTGGATTCTTATCTCACACCCTTCCAAATACCATAACCCTGAAACACTACTAAATTGCCTAAGTGACCACTGCCCAATAAAAATACACAGATACACATCCCATCAAGCTAAACCTCAAATATTTATCAAACACCGAAAACTAACAAACTTTAATCCTTAAACTCTCAAATCTTTATTATCAAAAGTGAATTGGAATCCCTTTAATTTTAATTTCTTTGCTTTTTCTTTACTTAGTATTACATTAGAGTCTACATCTCTTAGTACACACATATTCTTAGGAACATCCCCCAGTAAACCACATAAAACATACTGAAACAAATGAAAAAAAAAACTCACAAAAAAGAAAAAAAAAAAAAAAGATCAGCCAGAAGAAAGAGGCAAAAAAAAACCAGAAATATAAAGAAAAAAAAAATGATAAGAAAAGATACAAAACCATCTTTATAAAAATAAAAGGCATACTAAAAAATAAAGGCAAAATTTCAATGCTAATACCAGCGTAACCCCCACACCTTCCAAAACCAAATACACACTTCCCACATCCTGACAACCGCACTATTACCTTGTCATATGAATAACCACATGCTCAATCAATCAACACTAAACTTTACAAAAACATCCCACCACATCCAAACTCACAATCCTAGACATCCATCAAACTAACCCTTCAACTCAAACCTGTCCACCAAACCCTACCTCAAACCTGTCTCAAACTACTCCTAAAAAAAAACTCTACTTTAAAACCTAACATATAAACCCACATCACTTCATTCCCTCCACATTCCTTTCTTGCTTGCTTTGCTGTGCTTTTTTTCCCATTTTTCTTTTAATAAACTGCTTTATCAAACTTTCTATCACATTCCCCACACCTTCCCAATTTACACATTTACACAAAGGGAATAGGAGGGATAGATTTAACTAGAGATGTAACTAATTTTCCATAGCCCACTCCACTCTCAAGAAAATTCTGAAAAATGAAAAATGTAACCCAAGTCTTACACAACCTTGCAAAGCAAAAACAACCATGGCTTAAGTCCCATGCACTACTACTACTCTTCTCTTTCTTTCTAGACTTCACTCTGTACATCACTACTAGAGACAGTAAAAACTTTATATTTCCTGTCTTCATTGACTCTAAAGCCTTTTGATACAGTCTCTCATAAACTCTTCTAAAAAAGCAAAACTTACTTCCTCTTCATCCACCATATCTTGGTTTAACAGCTATTTCTCTGTCTTCCTCTCTCTCTTCCTGTTAAAAAAGTGTTTTCACCACAAGCATCCTTGACCAATTCTCTTTTTAAACATTTTTACCAATTCTCTCATTCTTCCTGTCTTGGGATCTCACTGATACAATATGCAGATGATTCTCTACACTATATCAGTATTGCCCATCACCAACTCAACTAAAATCACACACACATTCCTCTTTTAACTCTGTACCTGGCTATCTGCAACTGTTTGCCTTAATCCAAAGAAAATCCTGTGGTGTACAAACATAACTAGTAAAATACAACTATTGGACTATTGTGTATATAATATGTAATTATGAATATATCCCTCTGATGACTGCATTTCTATATGTATTTCATATGTATTCTATATTTATGTATTTATTAAATATTCTATATTTCTATTTCTATTTTTATGTTTTTTTTTTTTCTGTTGGAGCTTTCCTCCTCCCGGGAAAATGGGGAATTGTCCAACCAATGACAAAAATAAAAAAATAAATAATAAAATAAATAAATATAAAATAAATAAATAAAATAAAAGTTTCAATTTCTGGGTGTGTGTGTATTGAGTGTGCTGTACATTCGAGTGCTACTTTACACTGGTACTTACATACATACAAGCTCAAGCAAGGCAGCGCAAGGAGCTTTAGGCTGCCCGCCGTGGCGTAATGGTGGAAGATGGTGCAAAAATGCAAATGCATGATAATGACGGCCACAGCCACGCCACACATGCAGGGAGGAAAGCGAGTGAGTGCATAGGGCGTGTTGAGTGCTGAAAGGCGTGGAAGTGCAACATAAAATGCTTGCATATAACAATTTGCAAGCAATAGTAATCATATCTGTCAGTGTTCGTGGATACTGAAACGTATGCAAAGCATGCAAGACAGTTCCTGCGAACACAAAATGAAGAAGCAAACACAAATGCATGGTAGGGAATAATGGGTCCCTATCCCTCGAACAAATGACATTGAAAACCGTGTGCCCATAGTCCAACACAGTGGAGATAGTTATACCAAGTGGAAGTGAAACGCATCATATGTTAGCGCGCCGGCAATAGGTACGTCCAGCCCAATGGTCAGGGTCATCAGCTGACCCATATTGTGAGGGAGGGTACACAGCTGGGCAGATGTGTCCATAACAAAAAACATGATAAATGTAAATATCTAGCGACCGTATGACCGAATTATATCCCACAATGCATGTAATAGTCACATGCAATAGGTATGTCCATATTTCACATACCAAATGTGACAGGAAATAGAATAAGCAAGTAAACGAAACAGAAGGAGCATATAAACTGCTACAACAATAAGGCAACATGTAGGCTGAAAGGAACAGTATTATCCGTAGCGTTGACTGTGGGTACATGCTGTCCAGTACAATCGGATATGTGTCCAGAATATATCCCATCCTGGACATAGGAAAAGGTGGCATCCTGCCAATGATTAGAACAGTCGGCCAACATCCGCACATCTGCGGTCCAAGCCGAACTTGTCGGGATGTGTCACAGTTGAACGGGTATTACCCGGGTATACCAATCATGTCATGAAAGTTAAGTATGGGTGTGTACCTATGTGCGTGAGGTATAACATGTGGAAGGTCAAACATGGCAGGGTAGTCCACACAACCATACATGTACCTGACATATGTAGGGTATGCAATGTGTTACCTTGACCGTGTCATGGGCCATCAACCAAAGCAGTGATGGATGGAGTGTCAGGAATATGTGTGTGGGGGGTGATGGGTAATGGTATAATCCTCAAAGGCGACACTGTGTCGTATGCAGAATAGGTGAACCGAAGGTGTATGAGGGAGCAGCGGGTGAAGCAGAAAGAAACACAAAAACATGTATACACATCTGCAATACAACCAGACAGGCCATACTGTAGAACACAATCCCACAAACATATGAATATTAAAATGTACGATACAAATGTACAGAAATGTCACCGGCACATACCCACAGATTGGTCCTGATGGAACTGGCCATATCAAATGCAACACACCTGGATGCATAATGGACTACCCAGCATCCCCTCCACAGCACACAACCCGCCCCCATACCTGAACGTCCACCAAATCCAGCCATACTTGGCCTACTAGTTTGGCGCAGCCACATCTACACATAGTGACCACTACGCATATGTAGTAGGTAGTGTCACTCTAGGCAGTTTCAGGATTGCAAACTATGTATCCCTTGCATGTAAAACCCCCAGCACATTTTCATAACATCAGAAGAATGGTTGGTATTGGTCTTGTTATTATCGGTGTTGTTAAATTTTTGGATATCCCTCATGGGATAAGTAACCTGTGTAAACATTAGAATTGGTATGAAGACATGATGGCCAGTCCTATAGACATCTGGACACAAGTAGGAATGTGCAGTAGTGGTGCACAAGACTGTCCAGCCCTAGATGGTCATGCAGAACCTACTACCCAGGAACAAACACCTGCCCTTGACGCACGTGTCCCGACACGAATAAGCGAGAGAATATATTGCACACATTTGCATAGTGGCACATGGTATAAGGGTGATGAAGGCACTGATGTAATCAGGATACCCCCTGATCCACTGTGTGAGGGACAATTAATGTGTGTGAAGGTGTGACCTGACCAACAATGATACAATGCCAAATGTCCTGTGATTGTAGGAAATAACTATGTACCATACTGCATGTAACAGTTGCCTAAAGCGGTCACGTCAGGATAGAATAAACATAATTCGTACAAGAAACAGGCAAACAACAAAAGTGCTAAAGGTATAGGCTCACAGCTAGGAAACTAATGAATGTTCAAAACCTGCACTGACCGTGGCTTTGTGTTGGCCCAAACAATCTGGTGTCCCCAGTAGGATTACCATCTGTCCCACTTTGCGAGGGACAGTCCCTCTTTGGGCAGTTGTGTC